>NC_053157.1:27162165-27242165 GCF_016835505.1 Polypterus senegalus
ATACACAACACTGGCCCTCTTAAAAGGTAACTAAAATACAGTCTATACATCATATTCATCACTTTTAACGTTCAATATGTTTGCCATGTCAATGCACTTTTTAATAACCTCAATGATTTAAATTATTGTGCATGAGTTGTCATTTAGCTGATGTAGCTGAATTTCTGTACTTGGCCAAGGGTGTCATCATTTCACAGTTTTTCCAAAATGTTGCTTACAGGTGGGTCAAGGTTTACGTAAATATATGCACATTCTCCTGTCAACTTTTCTTTTATAAATCCAGACTTTTAAGCTTCATGTGCACATATCAGGGTTCTTCCTTTGCATATGCAAGGTTTTTAAATCTCCCCTCTGGACATGGTTAATCCTGATTATTGTGGATGACAGTAAAATTTTGTTTTAAATTAAGAAAACAATGTTAAAAGTACAAACATGATATAGTAAGAACATGTAAATAATTTATAAAGTGGAGATAATAGTGCATAGGTTATCAATCTTGTTTACCATTGGTATGTATTTTCATTATTGAAATGCTACCTGAGATTGTTTTCTATATTTGTTTCTTTATCAGTACATTAAAAGTCCAAATTAGCATACAGATGTAAGGAAATGTTTTGTAAGCCATTTTGAATTTTGTGGATCTCCTTATAAATAGCTTATTGTTGTAAAACTTATAAAGATAGTCTGCTTAAGTAAATAGCATGCACAGAATTGTACATTGTCAAAAATGTATTCAACTAGGGGGCTTTGCTCGCCCACACCCGTGTTTGGTTTACTGGATATACAATTTAAAGAGATTGTTATTTTCATGGGAATTGTTACATATGCATTATTTTCACTTTTACCTTAAAAACTTTTGTAAAAACAATGCTTGTCCTTTATTTCCGGCCCCGGGCATGGTTACATCTCTTTCTCGCAGGACATATAACGCTGCTTGGGTTGTTAAGGGGGGGCGGCTGAACACACGCTAAGGAGATGCCGTTGGATCATCTACTGTCTTTCTGCAGCTGGCGAGCTGCCTGTTCTGCTTTTTGCTTGTCGTTGTTTTAAGAGCATTAAAAACAATATTTGGAATTACCTTTTCTTCAAGATCACATTGAATTTTGATTCCGTTTTTGGAGACACATTGTGACAACGCAACGTATAACTGCCCGTGAGTGAATATTGTTTCTGTTTCTCTAATAAATAATCCGACTTTTTCTGATGTTTTTTCCTGTGATTTGTTAATTGTCATAGCAAAAGCTATTCTCACAGGAAACATTTTAATACGAATGGCATATCAAGATCTCCTTTGGTGTGTAATGTTATTCGCGGAATATATACATTACCTTTCTTGTTGCCTGTTAAAATTTGCATAGCTTCTCTGTAATCATAAATATACACCTGACCGAATTGTGTTTTTTTTTAAATTAAACTTGTCGTTGCTTTAACGGTTGCGGGACCACAGATTCTCATAGCGCATGGTCCATTATTGTGTAAATCTACGTTTTGTGTATTGAATGATGTGAAGGCGAAAAGACTTTGTTTTCTGCTCTTTGCCTTTTATTTCTGACCTCGCTTTGTCCTGCTATTTTTTCAATTACACCTGGTCCTGATTATTTCTTTTTGTTTGTGCTAATGCAATCTTTACTATTTTTTTTTTTGATACTGCAGCGACTGACATAATAAAGTGTCTCAAAATTTTTACTTGAACAATTGCTGACTTTGTAACTCCAAACACAACTTTCTAGCACCCTCTCCAACCCCTCATCCCCTGGGGTCTGGACCCCCGCCTTACCGCATCAATCAATACTCTGCTATCAGTCTTCTGTGCTGTACTCCGCCCTCCCTCAATCGGACCTAACAGTCACTTAAAACAACAATAAGGCTTCAACCTGGCTGGGATGCTACAATACTTTCAAATTTTACTGCTTTCATATTCTTTACCCTTCTCTGCATGTATATTACACTATCTCCAGCGCTTTTGGGTCTCTTTTCTCTACGCTGCTTTCTTCTTTGCTTAGTCGTCGACATTTCATCTAGAACGTATTGTCCTTATACGCTTCATATGTGCTGAGAGCACAGGATCTGTGTGTGCTACGTGCCTTTACATGACTGAGTGTTTTGCTGGTCATGCTCTTATTTGATGTTGTTTGCGTCTCGCGGGTCTTTTAAGTGTCTTCCAAGATCTTCTGAGAAGATCACGTCTTGTCACCCTGCTTTTCCTTTCCAGAATTTTTTTTTTTTTTATAATAGAGAGACTAGTTTAAATCTCTATCCACGGTTACTTGAAATGAGCATTATACCCATCAAAGGTTGCATTACATGAGCTTAGATAGCCAAGAAATCTGTTACTACTCCAATGCTGTCTGGAAATCTTTCTCCATGCTTTTGCCAAACTCCTCCAGCACTTGGGCCCTTCACTTTGACCACTGCTGTTGCTGCTGCCGCCTTTTTGATTTACCAATATGGTAAAACCTTGATTATCCATCAGGGATTGGGACCAGGGCTGCGACGGATAAGAGAAAAGACAGATAACAGAACAGCTACTTTAAAAATGATATACAATAGTTAATTTAGCAAATAGTAGTATTTATTTACAAAACAAAACTATATTAACAAAATATAATATACAGTAGTTTTAACAAAATTAATTAATTCATATAATATTGTAATTACCAGCCTAATAAGAAAATATAACTCAGAGGGACTGTGGTTGTTTTATGTTTTACTTGAAGTCTTTGTTCCGTAACAAACGGTACTCTGTCTTATACTCCGTTATCTGGGTTACAGAGCACACCTCCAAAATAGTAAAATAAAGCTTTCCCTACCAATCAGTTTATCTCCTGGCGCTTATATTCTTTTTTCTCTATATCACAAACACTCCTGTTTGTTTCCTGATTCCCTACTCAAAACTTCCTTACACTGCACCTTCCTTTTCTCCTAACTTCTGCTTTCACTCATCTCGTAAGAGGTGTGTCTGCTTCTTACAGAGTAGAACCTCTTCACTCGGTCCCATCACTTATAGCATTCATTGCACCCTTTCTGATGCTGCACAATACAATATTTTGACAAAATATAATAGATTAATTATAACAAAAGAGAACATTTACGAAACAATAATATAACCAAAGTTACGTAACTGACACTGTGGTGTTGGGGAAGAACACTATGCGTTAGCACAAGTGAAAGTTGTTCCTATGTGCAAATCTCGCAGCATAATACCTAACAGTAGTAGTAAATAGGTAAGTACTGGTGCGCACAATGATTTTGTTTTTTTTTTTTTCCTGAGAGTTAATGGAGTCTGATGGTTAATTGAATGACAGATAATCAAGTTTTACTATACTACTTTGTTCAGTCTGGAGACCCTCCTACATATACCAAATGAAAGGTCTCTTCAGATCGACAACTTTGCTTTCTGATGGTGTCTATCTTTATGTGCTAAGGATGAATTTAGCACATTTTTATTAAATAATCTGTCACAGTCCTAAAGAAATTACTGTTTGCCTATTTTTTAGTAATGCACATTTTTTACAGGCCAGTTTTAGTCCATTTTTCTTTAACTTTTTTTTATAAAAAAAAAAATTAATTTTAAAATTTTAGAATATTTAAGACTGTATTTGTGAATACCACTGATTCATTTGAAAAGTGTTTTGAAAAGCTGTGTTGCTCAAAAAATAGTTGTTCAATTAAATACATTACTGATTTTTATATACTTTGTATTAAGTCATTTGTGTTAAATTAACTTCATTTAAAGTAGTTTATTGAGATAAATGGACCATAGCATAAATCCTGGCAATAATGATGCATGTCATAATGGAGTTTTAGGGAGATCGCCATTTATTGTCACTAGCAATTGTGTCCTTCATTGCCTAATAACATTTGTATCCTATAGATTTCTTGGAAGTGTCTCTGTACAGCAGCATTTGTGCTACAAAACAGGCTTGTACTTTATTTAAATGTCTCTGTGCATGTATAGAGCCGAAGATATATTTTTATGTCCTTATCACTTTTGATGGCAAGTCTAAGGACCCTTAAACAAACTGCTATTAATTTAAATACACTGTACTGTGTTGTGCAGGTTAAATATTCTGCACTCAGTCACTTCTCACACACAGGCCTAAACTGTGAATTATGAATAATCTTCTGCAGCAAGATGATATGTCTTGATTTGCAGTACTGTGCTTTTAGTATCTTTATGCGGCAAGGATGGCATCCGCACTGCTGTGTGAGCAGTGATACTTGCAGTATATGTCATTGTGAGTAAATCCACTGCCTTGCCACCTTTTAGACAGGAGATAGCAAGTAGAAATGACAAATAAATGGTGATACCAGATATTAAATAGAGTAATGTAAAGAGTACAGTTTTTGAAAAATCAGTTGGTTTACACCTTACAAGAGAATTCTAAGGAGTGACAGTTGTAACAACCAAAATGAAACTCATCTAAAAGGAGAATGCGTTTTGAAGTTACAGGTTAGCTGTGTACATGACATATGGTCTTTTTACAATCACCTTTGTTATGTTTGACAGATTGTTTTATTATGATTTGTTATGTGTGATTCAAATGAATGACACTCTGTCATGAGAGATTACAATATATGTTGGTCAGTACTTTGAATATGACTACTTGAGAGTCAGTCTCTCTTACAATTATAGAAAATGTATTTGACTATTTAAAGCATAACTTTAGGATATGGAAGAAACTAAAAGTCCAGAAGAAATTCCACCAAAATGCAAATGGAATGTGCAAGCTCCAAACAGATGGTGGATGGTCTGCTAGGAATTTCAACAACAACACTCATCACTCACAACAGTGACAAAACAATTACATTGACAATCATGTTACGTTATTTTCAAAATGTTTCCTTTTCTTTTTCATTGCTTCTTTAACACACTACTTCTCCGCCAAGTAAGCTGGTATTTTGCTAATATATATATATATATATATAAACAGCTCAGACCTGGCACTTAAAAGTTGTATTTCGCGAATATCGTATTCGTCTTTAGGCATGACAAGCGGCAGCGTGTCTATGAACATAATTTAAACTTTAGGTTTACACCGTGCTTTGTTTCCGAAGTAGCTGCACTTATGAATATGTCTGTATGCATCGAAGGTTCCCAGCTGTGCTGGTGCCATCTCGTGCTATGTCCATGGCTGTATTTAATGTTACCTTAGTCCTGGCACTTAAAACTTTCTCTCGCAGTTTCGCTGAGTTTGTGTCAAACACCACCCTGACCATCTCATCTTCCTCTCCATAAGCACAGTCCTTCACCCGTGAATATTTAGTGGCAGTTTGCTATTGGATTGCCGCTGACGGACGGCCTTATATGGGCAGGCACTAATTACAAACGCCAGCGCAGCCTGTCTATGAACTTAATTTAAAGTGTAGGTTTACATCGTGCTTTGTTTCCGAAGTAGCAGAACTCATGAATATGGTTGTATATGTCACTTGCTCGCTTCTTATTGTTTCGCTGCCTTCTCAATTATATAATGCATGTTTTCTTCAGTGCTTTTTTGAGGTCTTCCTGGTTTTCTATGTACTGCGGTTTATGTGGGAGGCGCGGATGATGTCACAAAACTCAGCCCCCACGGCGTTGAAGCTCATCTCCATTACAGTAAATGGAGAAAAACTGCTTCCAGTTATGACCATTAAGCGTAGAATTTCGATATAAAACCTGCCCAACTTTTGTAAGGAAGCTGTAAGGAATGAACCTGCCAAATTTCAGCCTTCCACCCACACGGGAAGTTGGAGAATAAGTGATGAGTGAGTGAGTGAGTGAGTGAGTGAGGGCTTTGCCTTTTATTAGTATAGACTAGCAAATACCTCGCCAAGAGGAGAAGTAGTGTGTTAAAGAAGCAATGAAAAGAAAAGGAAACATTTTGAAAATAACGTAACCTGATTGTCAATGTAATTGTTTTGTCACTGTTGTGAGTGATGAGTGTTGTTGTCATATATATATATATATATATATTTACACACACACACACACATATATACACACATATACATACATACACACACATATACTGTATACACACAAATACATATATATATATACACATATATACACACACACATATATAAACATATATATACATATACATACATATCTACATATATACACACACAGCTATTTCAGATCAGTGCAATATGCTGTTTGTTAAAACGGTTGACTCCCGCCTTACGTGCAATAACAAATCAAATCATTCAGTTGTCTTTGCTCATATGTCATTTTAGAGCTGGACGCCTGGCATCTTTTTGGCCACAGGTTCGCTTCTGTTTGCTGTGAGGTTCTGTGTTGTGGAGATTCTCAGGATGGATTGCAGGTGCTCATCAGTGACGCACTCCTGTGTGCTGTTTTGTTAGTCTTTATCACTGAAAAGAGCTTCTCACACAGATATGTGCTACCAAACATGCACAAGGTTCGAGCCGCATGTAGACGGACTTTTTGTTCATCAAAGTCACCAAAGCGCCAGTAAACTCAGTGCGCAGTGCGCCAGTTTATCAGCAAAGTGCGATTTGGGAACACCGTAGTGACGACTTGGTTTAACAGTACTTGGCAACAGGGAAAGTGGGGCAAGGTGAACTGGTGCATTTGTGTCTCCCATAAAAGCAGCTTCACTTGAAATCACTTTGTGATTGTGCACGGTTAAAACGTCCGCTGAAGTGTCAGATTCTTATTTAATTATGCTGTTTTCTGTATCTTCTGAATTGCATTCAGGTTACCCTGATGCAAGGCAGCTGAAGCGCTGCATTATGGGATCTGTAGTTTATTGTGTTACCAGCGCTTCATATACCCGGGCTTTAATAACAATAATACAGTATATAAAATGATCTCGCTGGTCGGATATAATTACACGCGGGTCGGATGTGGCCCGCGCCCTTGAGTTTGACACATATGGACTAAATAGAACTTGAAAAGATATATTTTTTAAATGTGATCGCAATTCAGATAGAGTTGACGCCAAGACTACAGCCTGCATGCCTCAATGAGTCATCCTCCCCGCTCTTACTTTTTACCGCTCATCTAATGAATACACTGAGTATGGCTTTACCAAAACAATCATTGATGGCGAATAAAGTATCCATTATTCGAGTATGTAGAGCGGGATATATATATATACAGTGGTGTGAAAAACTATTTGCCCCCTTCCTGATTTCTTATTCTTTTGCATGTTTGTCACACAAAATGTTTCTGATCATCAAACACATTTAACCATTAGTCAAATATAACACAAGTAAACACAAAATGCAGTTTTAAATGATGGTTTTATTATTTAGGGAGAAAAAAATCCAAACCTACATGGCCCTGTGTGAAAAAGTAATTGCCCCTTGTTCAAAAATAACCTAACTGTGGTGTATCACACCTGAGTTCAATTTCCGTAGCCACCCCCAGGCCTGATTACTGCCACACCTGTTTCAATCAAGAAATCACTTAAATAGGAGCTGCCTGACACAGAGAAGTAGACCAAAAGCACCTCAAAAGCTAGACATCATGCCAAGATCCAAAGAAATTCAGGAACAAATGAGAACAGAAGTAATTGAGATCTATCAGTCTGGTAAAGGTTATAAAGCCATTTCTAAAGCTTTGGGACTCCAGCGAACCACAGTGAGAGCCATTATCCACAAATGGCAAAACATGGAACAGTGGTGAACCTTCCCAGGAGTGGCCGGCCCACCAAAATTAACCCCAAGAGCGCAGAGCGACTCATCTGAGAGGTCACAAAAGACCCCAGGACAACGTCTAAAAAACTGCAGGCCTCACTTGCCTCAATTAAGGTCAGTGTTCACGACTCCACCATAAGAAAGAGACTGGGCAAAAACGGCCTGAATGGCAGATTTCCAAGACGCAAAAAACTGTTAAGCGAAAAGAACATTAGGGCTCGTCTCAATTTTGCTAAGAAACATCTCAATGATTGCCAAGACTTTTGGGAAAATACCTTGTGGACTGATGAGACAAAAGTTGAACTTTTGGAAGGCAAATGTCCCGTTACATCTGGCGTAAAAGGAACACAGCATTTCAGAAAAAGAACATCATACCAACAGTAAAATATGGTGGTGGTAGTGTGATGGTCTGGGGTTGTTTTGCTGCTTCAGGACCTGGAAGGCTTGCTGTGATAGATGGAACCATGAATTCTACTGTCTACCAAAAATCCTGAAGGAGAATGTCCGCCATCTGTTCTCAACTCAAGCTGAAGCGATCTTGGGTGCTGCAACAGGACAATGACCCAAAACACACCAGCAAATCCACCTCTGAATGGCTGAAGAAAAACAAAATGAAGACTTTGGAGTGGCCTAGTCAAAGTCCTGACCTGAATCCAATTGAGATGCTATGGCATGACCTTAAAAAGGCGGTTCATGCTAGAAAACCCTCAAATAAAGCTGAATTACAACAATTCTGCAAAGATGAGTGGGCCAAAATTCCTCCAGAGCGCTGTAAAAGACTCATTGCAAGTTATCGCAAACGCTTGATTGCAGTTATTGCTGCTAAGGGTGGCCCAACCAGTTATTAGGTTCAGGGGACAATTACTTTTCACACAGGGCCATGTAGGTTTGGATTTTTTTTTCTCCCTAAATAATAAAAACCATAATTTAAAAACTGCATTTTGTGTTTACTTGTGTTATATTTGACTAATGGTTAAATGTGTTTGATGATCAGAAACATTTTGTGTGACAAACATGCAAAAGAATAAGAAATCAGGAAGGGGGCAAATAGTTTTTCACACCACTGTATATACATATATATATATACCCGCGTATCGCAGTGGAGAAGTAGTGTGTTAAAAAAGGTAGAAAAAGAAAAGGGAACATTTAAAAAATAACGTAACATGACTGTCAATATACAGTATTGTTTTGTGAGTGTTACTGAGTGTTGCTGTCATCAAGGATTTGATTATCATTATTTCTTTCAATCAGGTTCGTATTTGTAGGATGTGTTGTGTTCAAGTTACATTCGGTGTTTGTCAATCGTTGTAAAGATGACAGGTTTCATTCATCGATTCGTTTCTTACTGCATCAATAAACAGCTCGTCTTCTTCTTTATCTGAGACCTGACACACTGCATGCACGGTTTTTTTACACTGTCTTCCTTTAGCGGGACATTGACTTTTTCCACCGTGTGCTTTGTTTCCGCAGTAGCTGGATTTATGAATATGCTTATCAGACGCTTCATATTTTTTGCTGCCTTTTCAATTGTGTAATTCGGTTTTTGTTCAGCGCTCTTTGGAACTGTTGCCTTTTATCTGTGCACTGTGTCAGTTCACGTGAGCCGCGTGTACATGCATCGAAGGTTCCCAGCTGTGCTGGTGCCATCTCGTGCTATGTCCGTGGCTGTATTTAATGTTACCTTAGTCCTGGCACTTAAAACTTTCTCTCGCAGTTTTGCTGAGTTTGTGTCAAACACCACCCTGACCATCTCATCTTCCTCTCCATAAGCACAGTCCTTCACCCGTGAATATTTACCCGCGGCAGTTTGCTATTGGATTGCTGCTGACGGATGGCCTTATATGGGCAGGCACTAAATTACAAACGCCAGCGGCAGCCCGTCTATGAACTTAATTTAAAGTGTAGGCTTACATCGCGTGCTTTGTTTCTGGTAGCAGAACTCATGAATATGGTTGTATATGTCACTTGCTTCTTATTGTTTCGTTGCCTTCTCAATTATATAATGCATGTTTTCTAAAGCGCTTTTGAGCTCTTCCTGGTTTTCTATGTACTGCGTGGATTACGTGGAGGCGTGATGATGTCACACGAAACTCCACCGCGTTGAAGCTCATCTCCATTACAGTAAATGGAGAAAAACTGCTCCAGTTATGACCATTACGCGTAGAATTTCGATATAAAACCTGCCCAACTTTTGTAAGGAAGCTGTAAGGAATGAACCTGCTAAATTTCAGCCTTCCACCCACACGGGAAGTTGGAGAATTAGTGATGAGTCAGTGAGTGAGTCAGTGAGTCAGTGAGTGAGTGAGGGCTTTGCCTTTTATTAGTGTAGATATATATATATATACATACAGTGGAACCTCGGTTTACGAGTGTTTTGCAAGATGAGCAAAAATTTTTAATAAATTTTGACTTGATAAACGAGCGATGTCTTTGCAATACGAGTAGTATGGATATTTTTTTTTCTGAGGCGTCATGTGATGATCACAACTGAGCTGATGGTTGTTCTCTCTCTCTTTCTCACTATCTCGGCTTGCTCGTCGCCTAGCGTCTCTCTCTCTTCTCTCCTTATATCGCCGCCCATAGTGCCTCTCTCTCTCTATCTGGCTCGCTCGCTTGCCAGTGTCTCTCTCCCTCTCTCTCTCTCTCTCTCTCTCTCTCCTTATCTGCTTGCTCGGCGCTCTTGCTCTCTCTCTCCCTTTTTGGGCCCCTCGCCCAGCGCTCCCCCCTCTCTCACCTTTCTCACCCCCCCCGTTTAAAACAAAAATCCTTTTTCCCCCGGGAAAACCGCATTCCCCTTTTCCATGTGACTGGGGTGACTTAGGGGTATGGGAAAAAACTGTCCTCCTGGCAGCGCCCCCTTTGGCCCCATGGTATCCACAGGGGTGTGCATAAAACCCAATTTTGGGGTGCCTGCTGGTTTTGATCTCCATACTGCAGGGGGGGTCCACCGCCGGGTTGGGGGATTCCGGGGTGAAGGGGCCATACACCACAGTATATATATGTATGTATATGTGAATGTATATATATATATGTGTGTGTGTGTGTGTTTGTGTGTATATATATATGTGTATATATATATATATATATATTTTATTATATATATATATATGTATATATATTATATTTATATATGTGTATATATATATATATGTAATTATTATATGTGTATATCATGTATTGTGATATATTTATTATATGTTAGCTTTATTAAATTGTATATATATTATATATTATATTGTTTTTTAATAGTTATTGTATTTTATGAAAAATGTATATTTTATTTATATGTATATGTGTATATATATGTTTTATAATATGTTTTAAATTTTTATATATATTATATTTTTATATATTTTGTGTGTGTGTTTTATATACAGTATGTGTTTTATATGTATATGTATATATATTTGTGTATATGTTTTTATATGTATGTATAGATGTGTTTTTATATATATATTTTATATATATATTTTTTATGTATATATGTTTATATATGTGTTCGTGTGTGTGTGTTTATATATATATATATATATATATATATATATATATATATATATATATATATATATATTATATATATATATTTATATATTAAAAATAGTTAAAACAAACACCATGACAAAAATTTTTTTTTTACCCCCCCCAAAAAAAAAATTAAAAAAAAAAACCCCTTTCAATCCAAAAAATTTTTTACGTATTTTTAAAATGTTTCTTTTTTTCTTTTAAAAATCCCCCTTTTTTCTGCAAAAAAAAAAAAAAAAAAAAAAAAAAAAAAAAAAAAAAAAATTTTAAAAAAAAAAAAAAAAAGGGGGGGGAAAAAAAAAAAAAAAAAAAAATTTTTTTTTTTTTTTGGGGGGGGGGGGAAAAAAAAAAAAAGTTTTTTTTTTTTTAAAAAAAAAAAAAAAATTTTTTTTTTAAAAAAAAATTTGGGGGGGGAAAAAAAAAAAATTTTTTTTTTTTTTTTAAAAAAAAAAAAAAAATTTTTGAAAAAAAAAAAAAAAAATAATTTAAAAATTAAAAATTATAAAATAATAATAAAAATTTTAATAATAATAATATTTTAAATTATTATAATATAATATTTTTTTTTTAAAATTAAAAAAATGTTTTGTTTTTTGGGGATTTACATGAAATAACACCCTTTAGTCAAAGTTTAAACTGTGCTCCATGAAAAGACAGAGATGGCAGTTCTTTCTCACAATTAAAAATGCAAACATATCTTCTCTTCAAAGGAGCACACGTCAGAGAACAGAGAATGTCAGAGAGGGAGAGAGAGAGAGAGAGTGTGACAGAAAAAAACAATCAAAAAATCAATACGTGCTGTTGGCTTTTTAAGTATGCACCCTTGATAAAGCAGCATAAAGAATGGAGCAATGTGAAGGTAGTCTTTCAGCATTTTTTACACCCTCTGTGCAAATGGCTCCTCTGCTCACACCCCCTCCGTCAGGCACAGACCATGTCAGAGAGAGTGAGAGAGACCGAGAAAAGCAAACAATCAAGCATGCACCGCTCGGGAAGCACATCGTATATCATTGAGGAGTTTTATTTATCGTAATACATGCTCTGATTGGGTAGCTTCTAAGCCATCCGTAATAGCGTCCTTGTATGAAATCAACTGGGCAAACAAACTGAGGAAGCATGTACTTTAAATTAAAAGACCCATTGTCCACAGAAATCTGCGAACCCCTGAAAAATCTGTGATATATATTTAGATATGCTTACATTTAAAATACGCGATGGAGTGAAGCTGCGATAGTCGAAGCGTGATAGAGCGAGGGATCACTGTATATGTATATATATATGTATTTATGTATATTTATATGTATATATATATATATATAAAATCTATATATATATATATATATATATACATATATATATATATATATATATATATTCTATATATATATATATATATATTCTATATATATATATATATATATTCTATATATAATCTATATATATATACCGGTATATCTATACTAATAAAAGGCAATTCCCTCACTCACTCACTCACTCATCACTAATTCTCCAACTTCCCGTGTAGGTAGAAGGCTGAAATTTGGCAGGCTTATTTCTTACAGCTTACTTATAAAAGTTAAGCAGGTTTCATTTCGATATTCTACACGTAGCGGTCATAACGGTCGACAACATCCGCCATGTTGAACTTTCTTATTTACGGCCCCATCTTCACGAAATTTGGTAGGCGGCTTCCCTACGCTATCTGAAACCAAAGTACGTACTTATTTCGGTGGTTGTTGCCATTGGCGGCCACCATATTGAACTTTTCAACGGTCTTTGTTACTTATGGGCCCATCTTCAAGAAATTTGGTATGTGGGTTCCCAACGCTAACTGAATCCTACTTACGTACATATATACGTCCATAGCCTGCAGCTCGGTCACCGTGTGAGGCTGGCGTTGTGTCCCCATCCTAATGCCTCCCACGTTGTTGGCTGCCTGCCTATATAAGGCCGTCCGTCGCTTCAGTCTCTACATTCCCTTCCTTGCTTCGCCGCGGTATTCACGTCTCCCTGCTGATAACTACAGACTTTTTATTTAATCCACGGCTTCTTCACTGTTTTATTGTTCGTTTATTACGATTATAGTTATTGTGTAGGTATTTTAGACTTACTTTACATTTTTCAGGTACCCATTTCCTTTATCATTCCAACCGTACCCCCATTAACATGTCTATCGAGGTGATCACCATTGATCAAAGAACTGTCTCTTACCGAGTGGTTTCCATGCCCGGAGATGGCACCTACCTTTTCCATTCTCTTTGTTACATATTGCACGGCCATATCAGTCTCACTCCTGATATCCGGAGGAACATTGTGTCTTATGTATTGAATGACTGGGACAGGTTCAAGGTGTGGACTGATGACGGTACAGGAGATAATTATATTACACAGGAGCACTATAAGAGTGAAATGCTTAAGCCCTTCACCTATGCATCTGCATGTGAGTTGAAGGCTGCCGGTGAATTGTTCGGTTGTCGCTTTCAAGTGTACCAAAATGGGCAAATATTTTACACCTTTCGACAACCGCCCATGCCTCTTAAACATCTTAGATTGACAGGTGACGATTTCACTTTGATGTTTATGAATGTTTAAACTCTCAAAAGCTGGATGTGAAGTTATCTATGAAACCGGTTGTATACTTACAACGCTTGACCGATGCCGAATGTCTCTTCAACACAAGTCCTACACTTACTGTCGTAATTGAAACAAACCATGAAACTCACACCGATTATGACAGCAGCAGTCCAAGCTGTGAGATTTGAAACAAGATTACTGTTCACATGGCCAACTGTATGTTGCATTCTCAAGAGTAAGCTCAGCGCACAGCTTGGTCATATTACAACTGGAGGGCCAAACTGACAATGTGGTATACAAAGAGATCCTTAATAAATAATTATTGGTATATTTTCCCTCAGTTTAAAAAGGTTTAATTTTCTTAATAAAAATTTTAAGGCCCTTTTCGCCTTCAGAACTGCCTTAATTCTAAGTGGCATTGATTCAGAAAGGTGCTGAAAGCATTCTTTAGAAATGTTGGCCCATATTGAAAGGATAGCATTTTGCAGTTGATGAAGATTTGTGGGATGCACATCCGGGGCATGAAGCTCCCGTTCCACCACATCCCAAAGATGCTCTATTGGGTTGAGATCTGGTGACTGTGGGGGCCATTTTAGTACAGTGAACTCATTGTCATGTTCAAGAAACCAATTTGAAATGATTCAAGCTTTGTGACATGGTGCATTATCCTGCTGGAAGTAGCCATCGGAAGATGGGTACATGGTGGTCATGAAGGGATGGACATGGTCAGAAACAATGCTCAGGTAGCCCATGGCATTTAAACGATGCCCAATTGACACTAAGGGGCCTAAAGTGTGCCAAGAAAACACCCCCCACACCATTACACCACCACCACCAGCCTGCACAGTGGTAACAAGGCATGATGGATCCATGTTCTCATTCTGTTTACGCCAAATTCTGACTCTACCATTTGAATGTCTCAACAGAAATCGAGACTCATCAGACCAGGCAACATTTTTCCAGTCTTCAACTGTCCAATTTTGCTGAGCTCGTGCAAATTGTTGCCTCTTTTTCCTATTTGTTCTGGAGATGAGTGGTACCCGGTGGGGTCTTCTGCTGTTGTAGCCCATCCGCCTCAAGGTTGTGCGTGTTGTGGCTTCACAAATGCTTTGCTGCATACCTCGGTTTGTTTCAGTCAAAGTTGCTCTTCTGTCAGCTTGAATCAGTCGGCCCATTCTCCTCTGACCTCTAGCATCAACAAGGCATTTTCACCCACAGGACTGCCGCATACTGGATGTTTTTCCCTTTTCACACCATTCTTTGTAAACCCTAGAAGTGGTTGTGCGTGAAAATCCCAGTAACTGAGCATATTGTGAAATACTCAGACCGGCCCGTCTGGCACCAACAACCATGCCACGCTCAAAATTGCTTAAATCACCTTTCTTTCCCATTCTGCCATTCAGTTTGGAGTTCAGGAGATTGTCTTGACCAGGACCACACTCCTAAATGCATTGAAGCAACTTCCATGTGATTGGTTGATTAGATAATTGCATTAATGAGAAATTGAACAGGTGTTCCTAATAATCCTTTTGGTGAGTGTATATATATGTATATATTTATGTATATATGTGTAAGTATGTTTGTATATCTATACTAATAAAAGGCAAAGCCCTGACTGACTGACTGACTGACTCACTCACTCACTCACTGACTCACTCATCACTAATTCTCCAACATCCCGTGTAGGTGGAAGGCTGAAATTTGGCTGGCTCATTTCTTACATCTTACTTACAAAAGTTAGGCAGGTTTCATTTCGAAATTCTACGCGTAATGCTCATAATTGGAACCTACTTTCGTCCATATACTGTATATGGCCATAGCCTGCAGCTCGGTCACCGTGTGAGGTGGAGTTGTGTCTTGCATCATCATGCCTCCCATGTAATTGAGTGCCTGCCCATATAAGGTAAATATTTGCGAGTGAAGGACTGTGCTTAGCATATTCATAAGTGCAGCTACTGCGGAACCCTCCCTCATTGAAAGTGCGAGAGAAACTTTTAAGTGCCGGGTCTGAGCTAAATTTAAATAAAGCTGTGAACATCGCAAGATCACACAAGATATTCGCGAGATACAAGTTTAATGAGAAAACGCAGGGTATAAAGCCTCGATGCTAAAGACCTGGCGAAGTCATGCCTTCTCTGCTGGCCTAAAAAAAATATCTTAATCACAAACTGATGTTAATAATATTTTGTCCAAGAATACTTATTAAATAATTCCAAATAGTCTGTCCGCTTCCTTTCATAGCTTTTCTGATGGTTGTACTGCTTTCAGACATGTATTTTCATATTAAAGCATTTATCCAATCACATTTCAGCCATCATTTGTTGCCAGGCAGAGAGGACTTCACAATCCGTTCTGCAGGCCCTCTAACACAGAATAAATGTCGATTAAACTGTTGCTTCAACCAATCAGATTTTGAGTTGGTGTCAGTAGGGCCCTCTAGCAGGCGTGCAGCAACGTCACCGTATTCAGACCCATTGATTGGATAGAAGCCGATATGAGGAACTCTGCGAGGCCACTGAACGCACCGCAGGCGCTCCGAGCACAAGATCCTCGCGCGCAGTACCGCCAACTCCATGGCTGGATTCTGGACAATATTATACAAGACCATGAAAAACTGATGTTTGTCACGCTCCTCGATCCCCAGACGTTTCGGGAATACAAGAAAAATTTCCCGCATGCAGCCTTCTCCAGTTTAACACAAGAGCCACGGAGCAGTTTTTGATCTGTCTCGGCTAAAAAGAGAAATGACTGTAATATATGCTATGGATGATTTTGCAAGAATATCTCCCACTGATCTCCTTGACTTCCTTCATCAGAAAAATCAGAATGAGAGCATGGGGCAGCTGTTCACATTGGTATGTTTAGCAGTGACCATTCCCGTGTACACTGCTTCTGTCGAGCGGACGTTTTCAGCCCGAAAGCGAATTAAAACTTATGCCAGAAATACGACAGGGCAGGTTCGACTTTCAGCATTACCTTCGATGGCGATTGAAAGGGACTTTTTGATGGAACTGAAGTGTACGGATAATCTGTACAACAGAGTAATTGAACTGTTTTTGAGGAAAGAGAGGAGGATGGATTTTGTTTACAAATAATCTGAATTTTTGATGAGTAAAATGTTGCGATTTTCCTAAATAATATTGCAAGTTTATGAGTTATTATTGATGTTTTTTATGTGTGTCGTAGCTGTAGCTGCAGTAGAAAGGAACTTGTTCACTCCTGGTTTGTCTGCGATGCAGCGGCTGTTTATACTGTATTTCTGCATATTAAGATGGTTTTTATAACCATAAATTAGTTTTTGAGGGGTGGGTTGATTCAGACAGAGCACTTCTGAAGGCCTAGGTGTGAGATGCACGGTCAGCCACTGGACCAGATGATACGTAAATTTGATGAGCATTACAAACCGAAAATAAACAAAACTGTAGAGAGGTTCAGATTATACTTCTCCCAGTGCATCTCTCTAAATCCTCCGTGCGGGAACATTATCATAAGGTTTTACAATCTTATTGTTACACCTTCTACGTGCACCGAACTGTCCTTATTACGAAGTCTTCCTTGCTTTACCGCTGGCTGCTTCTTTCCATTCACTTTCCTAGCTCTTTATTTAAACAGTTTTCCTTCTCACTTTTCCGATCCTTCGCTGTCTTCTCTCTTTTTGTTCAAAATACGCGCCTCCTTGCCTTTTTACAGTCAGCTCCCCTTTTGTCACACCATGGTACATTTAGCACAAGTTAATACCGGTAATGCCTGTTAAACATCTTACATTCACGAGTAGTGATTTGCGTAGTGAACACTTTGATGAATGAAACCTGTTATCTTTACAACGGTTGACAAACACGGAATGTAACTTCATAACAACACGTCCTCCAAATACGAACCTGATTGAAAGAAATAATGATAATCAAATCCTTGATGACAGCAACACTCATAACAGTGACAAAACAATTACATTGACAATCAGGTTATGTTATTTTTAAAATGTTTCCTTTTCTTTTTCATAACTTGTTTAACACACTACTTCTCCACTCCGAAACGCGGGTATTTTGCTAGTGTGTGTGTGTGTGTGTGTATATATATATATATATATATATATATATATATATATATATATATATATATATATATATATATATATATATATTAAATATAATATATATATATATATATATATATAAAATATAATATATATAGTTTTAGGTTGCTCACCTAGAAGCAGTCCTCTGTGGAAGAAGAGGAAAGAGTGGTTATAAAAAGTGATGCGATTAAAGCCATCATGGAAAAATGGAATGAGTGCCAGGATTTTTTCGAGAAGAACCACCCAAACAAAGCGGTTACGAACAGGGTGATAAACATGTTAAACGACAATGTTGTCTCTCATTTCCGAAAAATTTTAATGCGTAGGAAAAGGCAAGTCGCATTAGACCGCTATTTCGCAAAGTCTGATCCACCAGCTAAACAGCTAAAAACACCAGAAACTCAAGAAGTCACAACAGAGAAAAAACCTGAAGGAGAACATCCCTCCATCGCGGAGCCAGACTCTCCCTCAAAACTGTAACCTCATCTCCACCCAGTTCCTCCTCACTTCCTTCATGCCAGAACTCAACTCATGCAAGGTTAGTTTTCTTGGTAGTTTATGGTTAGTTTTTGTATTATAGATTTTTCAGTTGTTCCATTCGTAGTGTGAATTGTTGCAATGTAACTTTTCTTGGTTGTTTGTGAAATTACGGATTTTTCAAATGGGTTCATTTTTTCCCTGTGCTTAAAACTCATTAAAAAAAAAAAATATTCACAGCGAGTGGTTCGTAGCGTGAATTGTTGCAATGTTAGTTTTCTTGGTGGTTTATTAAATTATGGATTTTTCAAATGTTCATTTTTTCCATGTGCTTAAACTCATTAATTAAAGTGTTTACAGCGAGCGGTTCGTAAGGCTATAGTGCAAACTCTTGCAATGTTAGATTTCTTTGTTGTTCAAGGTTTTTTCAGTGTTATTCAATGTTTTTACCTTTAGTGTACTATTACGCTGTGCGTTCTATGGTATAATTAACTATATTTGTGCTTAAAAATCTTTTAAAAAATATATTTATATTTGCATACAGTTCGTATGGTCTTGAACGGATTAATTGTATTTACGTACAATCCTATGGGGGAAATGACTTCAGGTCACGACCAAATCGGGTTTACGGCCAGAGTTTTGGAACGAATTACGGTCGTGACCCGAGGTTCCACTGTACAAGAATTTGTTTAAGGTGAAATAAAGAACAAAAAAAAGTCATTTTGTTTTGGCAACAGTTCGTAGTAATTCTAATAATTAAAGTCAGCATCTCCACTGGCAAACTAATAAAGTTGTAGGCATTCTTATACACACCTACTCCAAATCAGAGTAACAGGAGACGAGAGCCTGTCCTGTCAGTACTAGACACAATGCGGGGAAAGGGCCAGGTGTTTGTCCATCACATTGTCCACTCATGCACACATCCACTCTCTCTCTCTGGAACTATTTAACCCAACCTACAAGGATTTAGGATTTTGGAGGAAAACTGGAGTACCCAGGAGAAAAAAAAAATCACATTTATATCATGTAAATTATACAGGGGCAATAAGGTGCTGAGTTTGAACCGAGTATGCCACATCTGTAAAATGGCAGTGTCAATTAGTCTGTACTATGGTGCCTCCTAAGCTATATTAACTATTTTCAATAAATACCTCACATTTCTTAAATTAATGAAATTTATACTTGCAGCCTTAAGCTGGCTGCTAAACTGCCCTCATGCTGCTCGAAATTATATTGTAACAGGAAAAACAGTGTGATATGGATGAAAAACACGAAAATACTTAATAGCATATTTTATTTTATATTTTTTACATTTTTTTTTTTGTAAGAGTGGATTTTTGGCTAAATATCATTGGTAATTTCTACATATTCTTCTTTTGACTGCTGCTGTTAGGGGTTGCCACAGCAGATCATCTTGTTTCATATCTTCTTGTCCTGTACATCTTGCTCTTACACCCATCACCTGCATGTTCTCTCTCACCACATCCATAAATCTCTCTTAGACCTTCCTCTTGCCTGGCAGCTCTATCTTTAACATCCTTCTCACAATATACCCAGAATCTCTACTCTGCACATGTCCTAACCAACACAATCTCGCCTCTCTGAATTTGTCTCCCAACCGTCCAAACTGATTTGACACTCTAATATACTCATTTCTAATCCTGTCCATCCTCATCACACCCAATGCAAATCTTAGCATCTTTAACTCTGCCACCTCCAGCTCTGTCTCCTGCTTTCTGGTTATTGCCCATTGTCTCCAGCCCATATAACATAGTTGGCCTCACTACTGAGTTGTAGACCTGCCCTTTTTCTCTATCTGATACCCATCTGTCACAAATTACTCCTGACACTCTTCTCCACCCATTCCAACCTGCCTGCACTCTTTTTCACCTCTCTTCCACAATTACTGTTATTCTGTACTGTTGATCCCAAGTATTTAAACTCATCCACCTTTGTCAACTCTACTCCCTGCATTCTCACCATTCCACTGACCTTCCTCTCTTTCTCACACATGTATTCCGTTTTGTTCCTACTGACCTTCATTCCTCTCCTCTGTAGAGCATATCTCCACCTCTTCAGTATCTCCTCGACCTGCTCCCTACTCTTGGTACACATCACAATGCCATCCACAAACATCATAGTCCACAGGGACTCCTGTCTAATCTCTTCTGTCAACTTGTCCATCACCATTGCAAATAAGAAAGGGCTCAAAGCCAATCCCTGATGTAATCCCACCTCCATGTTGAATGAATACGTCACTCCTACCGCATACCTCACCACAGTCGCACTTCCCTCGTACATATCCTGTACAATACTTAAATACTTCTCTGCTTTTCTTCTTGGAAATCTCTACATCGTCGTCATCATCATAATAATAGTTCATTACATTTATATAATGCTTTTCTCACTATTCAAAATGCTACCAAATATTGAGGACCTGTGATGCAAACCCATGATCACCTTACTGTGAGGCAGTAGCATTATCAGTGTGCCACCTACAAAATTAAAAAGCTAAAACAACAGAAATAACAGACGATTTCCAAAACTGGACGATAATGTTATATACTCAACATATTAAGAGCTTTAAACATCAGATAGAATAAGTTGTGACTGTGAAAAACAACTGAATTATAAATGTGATTAGTGATTTTTCAACTGTGGGTTTTCACCCATACCACCACATGTTAAATTTAAGGGGGTATTTTTCCCCAATTCCAACAATGAATTTCAAGCCTTGACTGATACAAAATGAATAATACTAGTTATAGAAAATAAAGGTCTATGTATTCATTTAAGCTATAATAGTTTCAGTAATTTAATTAAACCATCCCTGAATGTAGCCTGCAAATATATGTTTTTAAACAACAATTAGGCTCAGAACTGTACAGGTTAGTAGTGACTTGTTTTAAGGGGATACTTCTGCTACTCTGCTTACATTGCTTTTCTCCTCCTCTTGGTGTGCTTTGTTTTCCTCAGTTCGATTCATTTCTATATCTTTGTTCATAACACCTAAACGGTTTAGCACAATCCTAGACAAAGAAAATTTATGGATGTGTCTTCAAAAGAAAAATACGAAGGTTCCTTCAAGCCTAACTGTGATATACAGCATCTAAATGCATTATTGAAATAAATGTGCTTTATTTTATTTTGCAAGTATAATCTTTGTGTAGTTCCCAACAATGTAAAAATGGATACTGAATCAATCACTAATTTAAACAAGTTAGAAAATGTAAGGATGGTAGCAGTTATATACAATATAAACTACAAGGTGGTCCAGATGTAATTATGCAGATCCAGATCATCTGGATGACTTTGATTTATGTGAGGACGATTCCAGTTCGGCGCAAAGACGATTCTTCATGTCGTCAGTTCGCATACTTCTCGATGGTCCGGGATTTTTCGGGTGATTTTCTATCTAATAAACTTAATAAGTTATAATGTAATGAAAATTGCATAATTAGATCTGGACCGCCCTATACATGCTTTCGTAGGGTAGAGGAAAATGTTTTTAAGAGAATTTTACAATATAATTTAGTTATTTATTAAATAACTTATTTTGTTTTTTTATCGTAGCTGAAATGGCTTTCATAGACCCAGATTCCAGCTCAAGTTAGTTTTTTTTTTTTTTTTGGGTAATGTTAGTTATGGGAGGTTTAGGGCTAGTTATAGTTACTATTTCTTAAACATAAAATTTTTGAAAGTGAGCAATGGAGACTTCAAAATAGAAGTCTGAAGCTGAGATTGTTGGCTCTGATGACCACGGTGGATCACTGGTCATTCTGATACTTAACTGATAATTTAGATTATCAGAAAAACATTGTATTATCATAATCTTTAGATAATCTAGCTTTTTTTGTGTTTAACATATAGACTTTTTCCTTGCTTATATTTTATTTATGTATTTTTTTTTTACTTATGAAAATCATTTAACTTGCATGATTTCACTTGAAGCAGCAGTGGAAATAATTAGGTGCATTAAAAGATTTCATGCAAGCTTCTGATAAGGTAACTTGTTTCTTGCCATTCATATGAGTATGGTTGAGTTTCATTACCCTGTATTGAGGAAAATATCCAAAATGCTCAAGTTGTAAATAAACTCTCTCGAGGTAAACTTAAAAAATTAGATTAACCACTGATTGAGCTCACACAGAGTCTTTCTTGATTATACAGTAAGTTTGATTTCAGAATATTTTCCAGTGCTTTTAAATGGGACATTAAATATTGTGCAGAGAGATCTATTTGTTAAAATTCAACAAAAATTGACCTTTCCCTACAAACTTCATTGAAGATTACAAATTTAAACGCAATCAGTACACAGAAAGCAGAGTTGTTTCATAGGGATTGAGAGACAGATAAACGGACATGATGGTGACAGTATGTGCTTCATGCATTTTATGTAAATGCATCTGAAAAAATGTAACATTAAAAGCTGCAATAACAATTGGCTGTGACATAGCAACATTTTTGAAATGTTATCTACATGAACCTTTGCATTTGATTAGTGGTATGGTTGTCTTTATTTGTTTATTTAAAATTTTTGAGATACTTTGTTTAATCTCTGTACACTAATGTTTATGTTTTGGGGGTTTTTAGAATAAGTAGTGTTTTCTATCCCATCATTTTCTTTATTTTCTGTTGCAGATTTTCCCAGGATCCCAGAATTACCATGCCACGTATATTGTTTAGCTTAAAATATAGATTATTTTTGGCAATGCCTATTTGATTTTAAATAATTAGAATTTGTTTGTGTGTGTGTTTTTTTGCCACCCACACTTAAAAATATTGAAATGTGGTCAAAAGTGGCTAAGGATATCTCACTGCTACATTCTTGATAGTTAGCTGGTGAAGTGAAAAGGAGAACTCAGTGCTATACATGTGGAAATATGTTGGGTGGAAGTAGAGATGGGAAATACAGATTATTGGCAGTTATGTTTTCGAGTATGTGATTATCCTGAATGCACCATTGACAATGAAGAATGGCTACTTTTTTGTCAAGACAATACTGCATAGTAGCAGACTATAAGTTTTTGTAGACCTGGTTAGAATTCTGTTTTGAGAGGTGTGGTTTTGGGTGACAGGTGATACCATATTATAGCTTTCAGGCCCTATTTTTATTTATTTATTTATTTTTTGCTTTGAAGCAGCACTCCGATTGCATGTGCCGTTTCTTAATAGGGAGTCAAAGCAGCTAAGAAAAGCATGTAGCAGCAGGCACACTCTCCTAGCTCAGCTGCAGGTGTGCAGCATCTGATTGCTAATAGAGGATATAACATTTTTTTCCTATTTTTTTCACCTTTGGAAATTAATGAAACTAAGAACAGTGAAAAGTTATCTGATAATTTAATCTCATAAAGAATTCTGTCTTCTGCCTTTCTTTGCTTCCATCATCTGTATCAAGGAGCTTTTTGCTGCAGTGCTTGCCTCATCTCACTCCCTCCCCTTTTCTTTAAATCTTGTGTTTCTGTGCAATGTGTTTTTATGCCTACACCATGCCTAGGAGAGTTTTACCAGCGAGCAGCATTTGCATCACTGAGATAAGGTATTGCTTGTGTTTTCCTTGCACAGTTTTGCTGCAACATGGAGCTGATCCGAACATTCGCAACACAGATGGGAAGTCTGCTTTGGATCTGGCTGATCCCTCAGCAAAAGCAGTCCTTACTGGTAAGTGCTTTTTAGCTTGTGTCATAATTGGTTAATTTTTTCTTAAGTTTATAGTTGTTCAGTGTTTCTAAATACAATTCTGTTAGAGTGGATTTTTCCTGTGAGAACCTTTCAAAATGGTATGCCCAGTTTTCTTTTGTAATCTACTTCTGCCATAACATTAAATAACATGACAATGTAAATACTCCTTATTTGTTTCATCCATTGCTACTGGTTGTTTAAAAAATGTTTTATAGAATTAATGAAAGACAAATTGAAAATTAATTTTTGTATATATACCCAGATAAACATTAGGTCAATTTGATCAAAATCAAAGTGGTAATAAATGGCCAAATTTGATCATGCTCTTACTACTAAAAGAATAGTTTAACAGGTGGTTATCTGTGATTGAGGTATTACTCCTGTTTGTTGCTAAAGTCTAAGCTGTCATACTTTTTCCTTACAAATAATGTATATTTAACTCTCTGTTGTACAGCACTCTCTCAAGTCTGTTTGATAGTGAATTAAATCACTGGTAACTGCTTGGACAGATTATTATGATAAATATATGTAATTTGTGCTGACATTATTAACATGGCTGTGGAATAGGTCATTTAATATGGAAAAGAATGTCAACATATTTTTGAAGATGCTGACATACATTTTCATGAAGTTTTTTTTATTAAAATATACTTTGTTTTAAATTGGTGGTGCTCAGTGACTTGTAAATATTCACTTTAAGGATATCTTAGCAAAAAGCAAAGCAGAACCATCTTTATTTTTTTAAAAACAACACTAATCACTGCTGTCAGTGAAAGTAAATTGTGCATTTTAAACTATGTTCATGCTGTCAGAAAACATTTATGCTATATCTTTTTGATAGAAGTAATTATGACATTTTATGCAGTGAGCAATGCTTAACAACAGTAAGGCTCTAATAATGGAATAATATGTGCTACATCGTCTTTTCAGTAGAAATTTGTTACTTTAAGGTGCAAATTTAATCTAGACTTGCTAATTAAATCAAGCATTTTGAAACAGTAACTTATAGCTTGCCATCTTAAATAGGTCACTTATCAATGGCAAAGAACAAAAATATTGATTATACAAACCTAAAGTAGTGTTGTTGGTAGGGGTATAAGGACACTGAATTAAAAGTCTCTTGGGGCCACAGCATCCATATATGCGATGCATTTAGATTTTGGGAATTGTGCTTAGCATGCTGCACCTTGAGTTAGTAAGAATATATTATACTCTCACAGCACTTCTTATTTAAATATTTTGCTTTTATTATTTTAGCCTAGTATAAATAAAGTATCATTGTCAAAAGCCATTGGATCTTATTCTTAAATTGTTACTTGGTGCTATTTTCTGAAAAATCATAGCTGTACATGTCATGATTTGGAAGCTGCTTGGTGCTTCTGGTGATACAAAATAACAAATGGAAAATGAGACTTATATAAGTTTTTTATTTCAAACTTGCCATCATTGTTTTGTGAAGAAATCATACATCTTTAACTGTCTGATTTGTTATTGAATCAAGGCTGTTTATGAAAAATTATTTGTACAGATGTGTTTTACTACACTAAGAAATCAGCATGCATACTTTTAAGGTTAGAACCACATTCTTTAATAGCTTTTTATAAGTTTCATAAATTTAAACACATTGTGTTTTTTTCCACATCATGTCAACTCTTTTTTTAATGTAAATAACAGAATTTGTATGTTTTTAATAGTTACAATTCACATTAACAGCTAAATCACAATACAAAGTCAATCTTTATATAGTTGCTTTTCAATTACAATTAAAAATCTACATATTTTTGAGATAATGCAAATAACTATTTTATTGTGCCTTAGCTTTGTGAAGTTTAGAGACAGATGCTATATTTCAGAAGAGCCATAGTGTATAATTTTACATCCAGCTATTAGAACCGCTCCTTACATTCTCATCTTAATTTTTCTATTTTAATGATGTCAGCACATGTTTGTGTTATAAAGCATTTAATCCAAAATGCTTTTTTTAATTTTTTTGCTAGAAAAAGTGGCTGGTATGTATATTTCTTTCAGGTTAGCACACTTGGTCTCCAGCACAAGTTTATGTGTGCGTCAAAGTTTAGTCGGTAGGTTGGAAGATTGTTTGAAAATCTGAGTACACTACAGAGTACACTGCATTTCTGTCTAAGTTCCTTTTCACAACTATTTGTACTTAGTTAATACAACAACCTTTATTCTTTTATGAGCTGAATAGTTACTGCACTTGTTCAGTTTTACTTCACCTTTTCTTGTCTTAACATTTCTTATTGTACTTCATTGTTTTTTTTTATTTATTTATTTTTAAATGCACGTTAATTTGGACTGGGTAATGTAATGTGACACACAGTTAACATTGCAGTGTTGTAAGGGCACGGACTAAATGGGTAATAAATACAATACAGAATAAATATGACTCTGTTCATTTCAGTGGCCCACAATATCATTCACTTTCAAAATTGTAAAACGTTTTTTCTGGTGCTGTCTTGGGGTATGATTGAACCAGAATGTCAGGATGCGTGTTGTATTTATGTAAGTTTGATAATGGTGGCTTTGAAGAAAGCCTCGCAGAGTGAGTATACGTAATTATGATGCATTTTTACAGTCTACAGAGCTTTTAGATGGTATTTTTTGAGGGTGTTTAGGTAATTATCAGGTGTATAAATAAAACCATAAGGAAGAAGGGTAATCTGTTCTATCTTGAACACATTAATCTTGTGACATCCTGGTTTATATCATACCAGCTTTTTCTTATTCATTTGGCTGTAACCACTTGTTTCTGAAGTGTGGCATCTCTGGCTGCATTACTAACAAATTGCAGTCCCTAAAGGGCTTGATTTAAATAATTGCTGAATGCCATTTTAGATGATTGTATTTTTTTTTTTTTTTGCTCCAGTGTCAGTTAACAGTTTTCTGTACACTTAAAAAATGTTAATGTATCAATGACAATTTTGTTATTATCAAAAGGAATTTAAAAGTTTTATATTATTACTTGGTCATATTATCATTGGAAAGCTAAGGTGGTGAAAAATTATACATTTAATGATATTAAATGACATTTATTTTGGAAATGTATAAAATTCACAGTAATATTTTTCTAAACAACATATTTCACAAAACTTAGAACTGTTTTCATCTTGAAGCTGGAAATTTTAATATGAGAAGAAGCTAAAAATATTTTAATGCTAATTATATTTCTTTGCCAGTGCACAGACAAGTTTAATGTAAGGTTTTTTCCTTCCCTTATGTTTAACTTCCACATTCCATATCTTTTAATAGCTCAGTTATCCCCACTTGAGTTTCAGAAATAACTACTTCTTTCTGTAGTTGGTTGACTATGACTCCTCAGGTATATGTATATGTATGTATATATGTATATATGTATATATATATATATATATATATATATATATATATATATATATATATATATATATATATATATTTATATATTTATATATATATATAAATATATTTATATATATATATATATATATATATATATATATATATATATATATATACATACATATACATATATATATATTTATATATATATATATATATATATATATATATATATATATATGGTAAATGGCCTGTATTTGATATAGCCTAACTAGAGTTCAAGAACCCCTAGGTGCTTTACAACACAACAGTCATTCACCCATTCACACACACATTCATACGCTGGTGATGATAAGCTACTATGTAGCCACAGCTGCCCTGGGGCACACTGACAGAAGTGAGGCTGCCGAACACTGGCGCCACCAATCCTTCCGACCACCACCAGCAGGCATATTTATATATGTGTGTGTGTATATAAATATATGTGTGTGTGTGTGTATATAAATATATATGTGTGTGTGTGTGTATATATAAATATATATATATATATGTATGTGTGTGTATATATAAATATATATATGTGTGTGTGTGTGTATATATATGTGTGTGTATATGTATGTATGTATATGTATGTATGTATATATGTATATGTATGTGTATATGTATATATGTATATATGTATATGTATATATGTATATCTATACTAATAAAAGGCAAAGCCCTCACTCACTCACTGACTCACTGACTCATCACTAATTCTCCAACTTCCCGTGTGGGTGGAAGGCTGAAATTTGGCAGGTTGATTCCTTACAGCTTCCTTACAAAAGTTGGACAGGTTTTATATCGAAATTCTACGCGTAATGGTCATAACTGGAAGCAGTTTTCTCCATTTACTGTAATGGAGATGAGCTTCAACGCCGTGGGGGAGTTTAGTGTGACATCATCACGCCTCCCGTAATCACGCAGTACATAGAAAACCAGGAAGACCTCAAAAAAGCGCTCAAGAAAACATGCATTATATAATTGAGAAGGCAGCGAAACAATAAGAAGCGAGTTCTGCTACTTCGGAAACAAAGCACGATGTAAACCTACACTTTAAATTAAGTTCATAGACAGGCTGCCGCTGGCGTTTGTAATTTAGTGCCTGCCCATATAAGGCCATCCGTCAGCGGCAATCCAATAGCAAACTGCCACGGGTAAATATTCACGGGTGAAGGACTGTGCTTATGGAGAGGAAGATGAGATGGTCAGGGTGGTGTTTGACACAAACTCAGCGAAACTGCCAGAGAAAGTTTTAAGTGCCAGGACTAAGGTAACATTAAATAAAGCTATGGACATAGCACGAGATGGCACCAGCACAGCTGGGAACCTTCGATGCAAGTACACCGAGTGGCTCACGTGAACTGATGCAGTGCACAGATAAAAGCAACAGTTCCAAAGAGCGCTGAACAAAAACCGAATTACACAATTGAAAAGGCAGCAAAAATATGAAGCGTCTGATAAGCATATTCATAAATGCAGCTACTGTGGAAACAAAGCACACGGTGGAAAAGTCAATGTCCGCTAAAGGAAGACAGCGTAAAAAAAACCCGTGCATGCAGTTTGTCACATCACAGATAAAAAGGAAGGCGAGCTGTTTATTGATGCAGTAAGGAACTAATCGATGAATGAAACCTCTTATCTTTACAGCGATTGACAAACACGGAATGTAACTTGAACACATCGTACAAATACGAGCCTGATTGAAAGAAATAATGATAATCAAATCCTTGATGACAGCAACATTCAATAACACTCACAAAACAATTACTGTATATTGACAATCATGTTACGTTATTTTTAAAATGTTCCCTTTTCTTTTTCATAACTTCTACTTCTCCACTGCGATACGGGTATATATATAAATGTATATCTATAGCCCGATCTACAATACATACTTTAGCATAGACAAGCGGTGGCGCAATTGTAGAGTCTTAAGCCTCTAACGCCGACATTGAGGTTCGATTCCCGAGAGGGATGTACTGACTATGTGCAGCGCTACCGATTCATTTTACCTTCCCATCTCCTTGGTTTGGGACGTATGAAAAATATTAGGTTAAGCAGAATCATGTTACGTTATTTTTAAAATTTTCCCTTTCTTAGCACAAGCACAGTTGAGAAGCTTGATGCATGTACTCCATAGCGCGTTAAAAATAACGCATTTAATCACACTTTCAATTCCAAGCAAGCGGGAACTTTTGTCAATGCATGATTTCCTGGTACATCCATTACACTGATGCACACATCACAGCTACAAAAATGTTAGAGTCGGAATAAAGCGCGTTCCTCGACTGATCATTTCGACTACCCGAAGCCTTGATAAAAGCATGGTTTTGTGCACACTGAAAAGCAAGCAAAATTAGATGCATTACAGAAAGCGGACTTTGTGGCTCTTACTGGGGATCATTGGACTTCCGTGACCGTTAGTAATTCTAAATACATCTAATTACAAAATGTTCAATGATCACACTGTTTTAGCCTAATGTACAAAATAATTTTGGCTAATGTTACTCAGAGTTTAAAGAGTAAGCTGGTCAAATTACCTTTTATGTTTCTGACTTATTTTTTAAGAAGAAAAACTGCACTTTATGGTGAAATTTTGGTTATTATTATTTAAAGACAATACTATTCTGAAAATGTACTTAAAGTACTTAAACTACCACTTTATTTTTAAGTCTGCCCAATTTTAACCAGGGATGATATTTTTTTTCTGTTTTGAATTCAAATGCAGTTTAAAAGCTTTTTTCAGAAATTAAAACAGCTTCAGTTTACAATATTCATGTCCATGTCTATTATTTGATTCTGTAAGCCCACTAAAACCGTTTTAAATAAAAAAAAAAAAATTTGCGATTTGGGGCAAATTTAGTGTCGATTACATACGATTAATCAAGATTAATTCTTACACAGCCTCTAATTAATTGGATTAATTTTTTAATCGAGTCCCACCTAATATATATATATGTGATATATATATGTAGATTTGTATATATATGTGTATATACAGTATATATGTAGATATGTATATGTTGTATATACAGTATGTATATATGTGTGTGTGTATATATACAGTATGTGTATATATATGTATATGTATATATATGTATGTGTGTATATGTATATATATAACTGTATATATATATGTGTATAGATGTGTGTATATATATATATATATATATATATATATATATATATGCCAGCAACACTCATGACAATTACAAAACAATTACATTGTCAATCATGTTACGTTATTATTAAAATGTTTCCTTTTCTTTTTACTTCTCCGCTGCCAATCGCAGCTAATATATATGTATATATATGTTTATATATGTGTCTGTGTCTGTGTGTATATATATATATATATATGCCAGCAACACTCATGACAATGACAAAACAATTACATTAACAATCATCTTACGTTATTTTTAAAATGTTTGCTTTTCTTTTTCATAACTTCTTTAACACACTACTTCTCCGCTGCGAAGCGCGGGTATTCTGCTAGTATGTATATATGTGTATATGTATATGTATATATGTGTATATGTATATATGTATGTGTATATATGTGTATATATGTATGTGTATATATGTATGACAGAGCACAAACCAAGCATGAATTCAAAGGAATTGTCTGTAGACCCCCGAGACAAGATTGTCACAAGGCACAAATCTGGGGAAGGTTACAGAAAAATAAGTAAGTGGAAGAAGTTCAAAACCACCAGGACTCTTCCTAGAGCTGGCCGGCCATCTAAACTGAGCGATCGGGGGAGAAGGGCATTAGTCAGGGAGGTGACCAAGAACCCAATGATCACTCTGTCAGAGCTCCAGAGGTCATCTGTGGAGAGAGGAGAACCTTCCAGAAGGACAACCATCTCTGCAGCAATCCACCAATCAGGCCTGTATGGTAGAGTGGCCAGACGGAAGCCACTCCTTAGTAAAAGGCACATGGCAGCCTGCCTGGAGTTTGCCAAAAGGCATCTGAAGGACTCTCAGACCATGAGAAACAAAATTCTCTGTTTTGATGAGACAAAGATGTGAATCCCAGTCGTCACGTTTTGAGGGAACCAGGCACCGCTCATCACCAGGCAATTACCATCCCTACAGTGAAGTATGGTGGTGGCAGCATCATGCTGTGGGGATGTTTTTCAGCGGCAGGAACTGGGAGACCAGTGAGGATAAAGGGAAAGATGACTGCAGCAATGTACAGTGACATGCCTTTTGGAAACAGTAGTATTTCAGCAGTGACATTAAGTTTATTGGATTAAGAGAAAATTTACAATATGCATCATAACAAAATTAGACAGGTGCATACATTTTGGCACCGCAACAGAGATATTACATCAATACTTAGTTGAGCCTCCATTTGAAAAGTAACAGCCTCTAGACGCCTCCTATAGCCTTTGATGAGATTCTGGATTGAGATATTTTTGACCATTCGTCCATACTAAATCTCTCCAGTTCAGTTAAATTTGATGGCTGCCTAGCATGGACAGCCTGCTTCAAATCAGCCCATAGATTTTCGATGATATTCAAGTCAGGGTAATGTTATGGCCATTCCAGAACGTTGTACTTCTCCCTCTGCATGAATGCCTTTGTAGATTTCAGACTGTGTTTTGGGTCATTGTCTTGTTGGAATATACAACCCCTATGTAACTTTAACTTTGTGACTGATGCTTGAGCATTATCTGGAATAATTTGTTGATATTGGGTTGAATTCATTCTACTCTTGACTTTAAGAAGGGCCTCAGTTCCTGAACTAGCCACACAGCAGCTTCACAGCATGATGAAATTTCCACCAAATTTGACAGTAGGTAGCAGGTGTTTTTCTTGGAATGCAGTATTATTCTTCCACCATGTAAAGCACTTTTTTTTTTATGACCAAATAACTGAATTTTTGTCTCATCAGGCCAAAGCTCTTTGTTCCAAAATGAATCTGGCTTGCCTAAATGAGCGTTGGCATACAACAAGCGACCTCTGTTTGTGGCGTGAGAGCAGAAAGGGCTTTTTTCTCATCACCCTGCCATACAAATGTTTTTTGTGCAAATTGCGCTGACTTGTAGCACAATGTACAGATACACCATTTGCAGCAAGATGCAGGTCTTTAGAGGTGATCTGTGGGTTGTCTCTCTTTCACAATCCTACACATATGCAGCTCCTGTATTTTTCTTGGCCTGCCAGACCTGGGTTTAACACCCTGTGGCCTTCCATTTCCTGATTACATTCCTTACAGTTGAAACTGACAGTATAAACCTCTGAGATAGCTTTTTGTAGCCTTCCCCTAAACCATGATACTGAACAGTCTTTGCTTTCAGACCTTTTGTGAGTTGCTTTGAGGATCCCATGCTGTCACTCTTCAGAGATGAGTCAAAGGGAAGCACAACTTGCAATTGACCACCTTAAATACCTTTTCTCATGATTGGACACACCGCTGTATGAAGTTCTAGGCTTAACAAGCTCATCCAATCAATTTGGTGTAGCAAGTAATCAGTATTGAGCAGTTACATACATTCAAATCAGCAAAATTACAAGGGGACCCACATTTTTGCCCAGCCAGTTTTTCACATTTGATTTAATTTCATACAACTAAATACAGCTTCACTAAAACTCTTTGTTCGGAAAACACCCCAGTACTCAGATGTTCCTAGGAAATGAAAGACATACCACTGTTATCTTTTTTGTTAAAAGTAGAGTAAATTATTATGCAGGCTGAGAAGGGTTTCCAAACTTTTTCATATGACTTTATATCTATCTATATGCTGTATACTTAATATAATTCTTTTTGTGTTTGAAACGGAAATTATGTTTGACCACAGAACACATTATAATGCACTCAACACAGTCCAGTTACACAGAGAAAATGAGATAGAAGCAAATCGACAGAGACGGCTCGCAGGCTCGCTGATCAACATATATGATAGTCACTATTGATGGCCTCACAAACACCTGAACAATGTGCTTACATATGACTAGAGGAGTCAGGTTACACAGACAAAGTGAGACATAAACAGATCAAGAGAGTAGGTTCGCAGGCTCGCTGATCAACATATACGACAATCACAGTTGAGGGCCTCACAAACACCCAAACAACGTGTTGAACAGAATCGAATTCGATGGATGCAGTATTCACAGGCTACCATGTTACACAGGCGTCAGGGTCTGAATTATAACATTGAAAAAGATTATTGCTTACATCCAAAAGTTACCATAGGATAAATGGACATCATATGTGAGTACTGCCAGCCACAGAGGGTTAAATTTGAATCACGTGGGATGTGAAATTAACACCTTTAAGCTCTCCACCTGAACCGTTGTCTCTTATTTCTGGCGCAAATCCATATTCAACTCATTTTTTACATAACATTAGGAAATACAATTCGTGTTTTCAGATGACATCGTTTCGCACCACGGCTGCTACCGATGAGTCTGGCTTTATGCTGACATTTAAAATGCGGGGGCAAATCTTTCATAGAATTGGGTCATTAATGCCGTTGCCTCATGAGAGCCACAAATTTTTTCGTTCCACTCAGTGAGCGAAGCCACTGGGTAATCTGCTAGTATATGTATGCATATGTATATATGTATGTACTGTATAATATGCATCCTGCTATTTATTTACTTTTGCAGTTGCCAATATTTTGTATTGTATAGTAACAAATTACCAGTAAGTGACATCTAACTACTAGGTCTTAAAAAACGATTACAACGTTTACTTGCTTCCCATAGCGTGCCATACTTGTAAAGGTACATTGCTAAATTCAAACAGCAGTTATAAAGATCCATCCGCAAAGCCACGGTTAAAGTTCTCTCAGTAACTTATTCACCTTATTGTTTGGGTCTTCTGAAGCACAGCCATGACATCATCACACTGGACAACTTATAACAACCTAGTCAAGCACACTTTTTTTATAGTGTTACTGGTGTACTTGATGTTGATTATACAAGGCATGCACATTTCATGTTTTATAGTAATCTAACTGTTTGTAACCTAGAAGCAATGCATTTTGCTGTGCAAGCAGCAATAAAATGTAATGCTTCCAGACTTCAATAGATGGTGCAAAAAATGCAAAATATGCTGATGCTTGTTCTTGTTATAACAACAATACAAAACCTTACAAAAGTGTTTAAATACCTGACCTGCTGTCCAGTTTTACCTAACAACAGATCTTTCACTGAAATTTTGTTCTCTGTGATTTTTATTTCAAAGCACTCAGCTAATTCAATATTATATATGCAGCATTGTTTTAATTTTTGTGGTCAAGTTTTGCTAGATTTATTGTAATAGTTTGTTGATTTTGTTAATAGAATAGACATTAAAATAACCAAACCTCCCCTACAATGCCAACTCACCTTCTAACATATTTTAATTTTAGAAAAAAACTTTAAGGGTAAAACATTTCATAAATATTCAATCTGTTGTTTTAGGTTTACATAAGTGAAAAACAGTTGCCCAATCAGAACACATTTGCCTTCTACAACTGGATCGTAATAATAACTGACACATTTTCTTGACAGATAAAAAACAACAGTTTATAATTCTTCTTGTTGGTCTAAATGATAGATGTTAAAATGAAGAATAAGCAGCATTCTTAATAGGCTAGAAATATTAAAATAATATAAATGCATAAATAAGAATGTGTCCCAGAGGGTACAGTTGGTTCAGTTATCAGGAAGAGGAAGCTAGTTGAACCCACTCAGAAGCTGCCTAATCAGCTGAAACTCTCTGCAAACAAGACAGACACTTTGGAGAGAAGTCACAGAGAGGCCTGCAGTCACTTTGAAGTAGTCGAGATTGGAATAAAGGTGCATCAGTCTGCAATAATGTGTCAACATCGCTGCTATAACAATATCTTGTGTAAGTGGGTGACACAAAGAAATACATTACTTTAAAAGAACAAAATTACAGCATATATGAGGTGCGGCATTATTCATGAGAGTGACCCACTTGTAATGGGGTGAAAGGTTTTGTGATCAGATGAGAAAAGGATAAAGCATTTTGGCCAAAATTTAGAGATATATGTGGAGCAAATAATGCCATTTTCAGTTTTACTTACAGGCATTCAGTGCTTAGAGAATCAATGATAAATGATAGAGGTTTGTGTCTAGACAGATATACAGTAGTGCAAGATTTTAAGTGTTTCTTGCTTTCTGTATTGTCTTGTCTGTGCATCTTCTGTGCATTTAACAATGCATGGTAAAATCTGGTAAAAAGTCACTGAAAGTGTGGTGCCATTGCAGTCATATCAAGTCAGAAGAGTTATTGCCAATTCCAATTTTAAAAATGGAACCATATACTACTTTATTCAATAAAATATTTATATATATATATATTTTTTTTTTTTGCTTTGCTTTGCTCAGTTTAAGGCCTGGATCTGGTTTGTGTAGCTGAAGCCTTTCCGTGGCTCCATCGGTTATAAGGCTTAAATGAACCATGGATATAGCTGCTATCTCTCACTGAGTGACAATCACTCATACAACACTGTTGTAGACTCGGCAAACAACCAGGCACAGATAAATGAATGATGACTTTTTTCGGGCTGTAACGAACACTGCCAAACAGCAACACATGAATGATGAGCTGGATTTTTTGTGGGTATGAGTCTCCCATGAAGTTTTGAGTGATCGCCACTAAGCATTACTGCATGAGTGGTGAACGCAGTCCCTTATGGGGAGCATAGTTGCGCAGCACTTTCAAATGGCAGTTTGGGAGGATGAATGAGCCACGTATCAGGTGATCAACAGTTCAAAAGTGTTATGTGGAACCCTTCAAAAAAGCTGCAGAAGTTCGAATATTGGTTTGTGATAACTGGCAGTTAAAGTATGGATACTGGTAACTCACGCCAGATCCACAGAGTGTCAGTTGCAGTGACCTGTACATGCTGTAACTGACATAAATCTAATTAGACAAACAGACAAATGGCCATTTCAAAATTGAGCCATGAGTCAGTGCATGACTTTATTTAAAATAAAATTTTATCGTTACACCCTAAAAAATCAGCGCCTACACAAATACTGTAAGTTCAAATATTGTTTGTGCTGAGAATGTTTCATTTCTGAGAATTGTAAGGTATCGATAATAAATTAAGTTTCTTGTGATTTTCTGGGTTAATTGTATTGTATGGTTATTTCTTTTAACAAAAGTATTAGATAGATAGATACTTTATTAATCCCAAGGGGAAATTCACATAAAACTACATTTTTGTCTTTAAATTGTGCATTTCTTTAAAATGACTAAGACTCTGATATTCTCTGAAGAGGGTTAACTTGACCTTTTTATAAAAAAAATGTACAGTACTTAAATAGAAAAGGTAAACACTTAAAAACATGTAAATTATTTACTATCCATCAAATCTGTTTCAGTGTTGAAAAAGATATCTCGTAAAAGTTTATGTATGTTTACTTAGTTGAATATTTCGGTTTCATTTTTCTGAAATGCATTGTGCATTTTTCAACTTTAAAGGCTGTGGTAGAACTCATTGTGACAGATAGGGGATGCTATCGCTCCCTTGAACCCCTGTCCACGACTCCAGACACCAGGTTAAAGTCCAAACTTTGACTTTATTAATCTTCCATAGTGCACAAAGCACCCTCTCCTCCACTATACTCATACAAATCAATAACAAATACACAATAAATCAATCCTCCAACTCCCAGACGCGTTGCCACCCTTCCACCCAGCTCAGCTCACCATCTGGGAGCTCCCACAATCCTTTTATATTCCCTGACCCGGAAGTGTTCCCAATCCCCAGTCCATGTGATCTTGTATCACTTCTAGGTCCTATTCTTCACCCCGGAAGCACGTCATTCCCCTTGTCCATGTGACTCGGACGTACTTCCGGAGCGTAGGGAAAATAACCATTGTTGCCCCCTGCAGCGTCCCCTAGCGGCCCCCATGGCATCCAGCAGGGCTGCGTATAAAAACTGCAATGTCCATGATGCCCTGCTGGTCTTTAGGGGACCACGATACTGCAGGGAGGGCTCCACCTGGCGGCTTGGGGGTATTGGCTGGGATAAATGGCCGGCCATACACCACATCATACAATACCTGTTACTTTATTAAAAGTGAAACTGGCCCATAAGTATTAGTATGAGTGAGAATAGTTTGGTGCTTATGTGCTCAAATTCATGTTTAATTACTGTAAATGAATGTTCCTAGTGTATTTGACTTTGTTTTTTCAATTTACTATATTTTTTCTATTATGCGATTTGTTACAGTTTTATTTCATGTCTATTAGACATCATTTTGTTTAAATTCATTTTTTTTTTCAAGAATCCAAGAATAAAACTGCATAAAAAACATTCAAATGACTTGTTGATATGACTGGCTGTGTGTGAGGAAAAGTACCATGAATTTACACAGAATATTACATGATGATAATAATAGAAGCTCACTACTCAAAACACTAAATTCAGAGATGATGCAGGATTCGAGCCTATTACTTTGAGCTTGGTAAGGTGTGGTTTATCCATTGCACCATATGCACAGACCCGTGACAGAGCAGCGTTACCACTGTGACAACTGATTGAAAATGAAACTCGCAAACACACATCTTTTACTTTGTACCGACTGATAGTTGGGCTCAAGCAACATGTCAATCGAGCAATTTCAATTTCTTCGGTTTTATTTTTGTAATGAAAGCATACTTGTTTTGTTACTCCTTTTGTGAAAGTGTTTATTGGATATTTGAAATCAAAGTCTTATACCCACGCTGCTACCATGCAGACTTATGGCGCTTTTCCACTGCATAGTACGGCACGACACGGTTCAGTTCAGCTCACTTTTGGGGCGTTTTCCACTGGGAACAGTACCTGGTACCTGGTCCTTTTTTTAGTACCACCTCAGCCGAGTTTCCAAGCGTGCCGAACCGTTACCAAAACGTGACGTGTAAACTCTGCTGGTCACTTATTGGCCGGAGAAAATCGTCATTACTGCGTCACTGGCTATTCTTTTCTTTAAAGGTACACACACGCGGAAGTTTGTGTCCCGTCTCTCCATCGCTGGACGCAGTTTGTTGCATAAGTGGATGAATGTTTCTTCAGACATTCGAAAGTTCTCCAGCCACTGAGTGTTTGTAAAACCGGGAACAATCACATCCCACCACTCTGAAGCATGGTTAAATGTCCAAACAGATGGTCTGTTGCGGCGACTTTTTTGCAAAATGTGGAAGATCTGTAATATACAGAATCACCATTTTAATGTTACACTGGCAGTTAAGTTCATTTTATGCTTTGGAACAGTGATAAAAGTTAGCTAGTGACGTGCTTTTTTTAGATGCTTACCCTTGGGCGTCGTCGAGCTAAAGTGTTGTCGTTGTCTGCGTGTTGTTGTAAAAGTTCCACGGTGTCACGGCAGTAGAGGCGGCGCAACTATAACGACACGTGAATAATCCCGCCCACTCTAAAGCGGTACTAAACTGCAGTCAAAACGCAAACCGAGCGAACTGAGCGAACCAAGGTGAGCTGTACTGAACCGTGCTGTGCCGTACTATGCAGTGGAAAAGCGCCATTTCCTTGCTCATCTGGAAGAATCTCAACCCACCTTATATAACTCAATGGGTAAATTATATTCTATAGTAACTAAAATTAGAGAAAAAAAAAATTCTTTCTAAGAGGGTATGTCCAAAACTTTTAAAAAATATTACACTATTTTTGGAAATATCCTATTTTAAAATAAGCCTTCTATGCCTTTAATTGACATTCAGAGTTTTTAATTTTAGTTTATTGGACTACAGTTTGTTCTCTTACTTTTGGATGTTTAAATATCTATGATTTTTAAATAATTTTCTCTCTCTGCCCTCAACTGAGTAAGGTGTAAGACCCACAGATGAACTAGTTTGTTACTTTATGATGAAATATTTAGTAAAAAAAAAAATAAATTACTAAAGCTCACAGAATGTTGCAGTTAATCCCAGGATTACTGTGACATACAGTAAGTACAACTTTCAAATTTGTATTCTTGTATGTTCTAGTTTAACATTAAAATTGTTATTAAATGTAGTTTTCCAAATGTTTGGAAGATCTGTACATGGCAGTTGCAATTTCTTATCTGTCAGGTTAGCTACTGTGGTTATCTAAGTCTATGCATTTTTGTTTAACATCTGTTAATTTGCAATGATATTCTGAGTGAAAAAGGTAAAGTGTGTTGTACATATTTCATAACAATGTAAATGTGTTCTTTTTTGTATATGTTTTACTAATTAACAGTATCTTAAGCATTTGAACATAATTAAAGTGTGTAATCATGATAAGCTGATCTGTATTTTAACTACTTTTGTTTTGAGAGGAGCTAATACAGTATATGTAAATATTAAATTCGTCAGGTTAGTGAAGTTAGGCAACTGATCTCTATATCAACAATATGGTTACAGTATCTCATAGTATCAATAAAGCTTGATACATTTTTGCAGTTTTCATATTTTAAGCTGTAAATTCATTAACAAGGCCAGGAGAAAGTCAAATTTAAGTAAGTGATTATGTGAAATTACTTTAGAGAAGTGATTCTAGAAGTGTTCCTATTGACCATTAATCTTATTTGAACTTACAGAATATACAGATGGTAAACAATTTTACCAGCTTTATATTGGGACTTGTCATTTTTTTCATTTAAAGTATTGATTTAAATGAATTCTTTTGCTAGTGTGAAGTTTTTTTTTTTATTTTATTTATGTAAGCGCTGCCTTTTTTTAAAATTTAAACAGAAGTATGAGATGCATTATGTATTAAAAAGTGGTGCAAACTTTTTATTTAAAAAAAAATTCACTGCAAGTGATAGCCAAAAAATAGAAAATATATACAGATCCTTAAATTGAATAAAGCATATGTTTGAGAAGGGCAAGTAGCCAATTTTGAGTTTTTAGGCTAGTATTTATTTTTGTTTTGAAACTGAAATGAAAGATTGTAAAAAAAAAAAAAGAAATTGTATTTGACGCTGAAATAATATCAATCTTGAATGTCACTCTTTTTTTTTTTTTTAATTCTTAGCTTAGTGTAAAAACTATCCAGTCATCACTTAGAATAAGATTATCCCATGATATCATTTTTTGGAACTTTGGTCCATTCAGGTTTTGTAGGTTGTTCAGTGGCATATTGTTTGTGTATCCTTTCTACCCATTGTTCAGATTTTCTACCAAGCCTAGTTGGCATAGAGTGTTTATTAAGATTGTCTGATTCTACCGTACACCTATGTGAATATAAAAGTCGCACATTAAGACAGCTCTGTCACAGTTAATCACTGTGTTGCATAAAAAGTTGCTATATTGAGTGATGCAAAATACAGTGGGATGCAAAAGTTTGGGCAACCTTGTTAATAGTCATTATTTTCCTGTATAAATCGTTGGTTGTTACTATAAAAAATGTCAGTTAAATATATCATATAGGAGACACACACAGTGATATTTGAGAAGTGAAATGAAGTTTATTGGATTTACAGAAAGTGTGCAATAATTGTTCAAACAAAATCAGGCAGGTGCATAAATTTGGGCACCGTTGTCATTTTATTGATTCCAAAACTTTTAGAACTAATTATTGGAACTCAAATTGGCTTGGTAAGCCAAGTTTAGTAAATTTATTGAAAACTACTGTTGTTAAGGAAAGTGTGTGTGTTTATTGCACACCCAGAGCCAGAAGTGCTACTAAATGTTTTATTCCTATTTATTTTCAATGTATTATTACGTAAATGTTGCATAAAAACTAATACTGTTTAAAATAACAAGTAGTTCATTTAAAAAAAAATTCTGAATATTTTATACATATCTGTTTATTTAATGAAAAGTTCTATTTCATGAATTTTGTGTTTAATTTTAAATGTATTTATTTTTTTTTCAATACAACTAATCGATTTGACAAAATAAATGTCAGATTAATTGGTTATCAAAATAATCATTAAGTGCAGTCCTAAATTGTATCATTTCTTTCATTATGTCTCATTGTTTTAGGCCAGGGGTACTTAGTTACGGTCCTTGAGATCTGCAGTGGTTGCAGGTTTTAGCATAACCCAGTTTCTTCTTTAAAACCTATTTATTTACTAATAAAGCAAGGACGCTTCACAAATTGTATCGCTTTAAAACAAATATTTTACTCGTATGGACAGGGTAAATTTAACACTTAGGATGCCCTGATGTCCCGCCTTCTTATTTTCCTGAATTGTACCAGTATCAATCACAGTAACATTTGTTTAAACAAAGCAGACAATCCAGGAGATGCCTAATCTTGTATTGATTATTTTATAACTTGTGAAGTTGGTTTATAGCCTTGGAAAGGAAAATATGCTGATGCTTCAAACTGTATCAGATTACTTTACCACCTGCAAACAGAAGGAGATGCCATAGGACTAGAAATTGCCAAACCAGTTTACAGCCTGGGACAATCCTTTTAAGTATGCTTGTTTACCAAACAATAAAGGGCTTGAACAAATTCATCCATCATAGCGACAGCCAGCCAATCAGGTATATATACAATCACATGTTGCTAAACTGCTGTGGAATTGAAAATATGACATCAGGAAAGGCACCTGATTATCTGATCATCAGCTAAAACAGTCCATGAAAATTGATTGCTAATTCATCTTTGACATCTTTAATTTCCATAAGTTTACTTTCAATCTTATTTTCTTTTATTCCTTGTTCTGTTTTGTATTATTGTTCATGTAATAAATACGTTGCTTTTAAAGTTCTATACTTTGTCTTTATATCTAGAGTGACTGTAATAATAAAGTAGCTATTAAGAGCACCTGGAGCAGTCGAAGTTTACCATACACTTCAATCTGCAAGGTTTATTAAGGCTGAAGATGAGAGTTCTATCCAATAGTAGGGAACAGTATGTAAATTAAGGCATTTTTTTTTGATAAATGGCCTATAACCAAGGATGTTGAGCCTTTGCATGTTTGAATATATTCCTAGAGACCAAAGTAATATTTAGCTCTGAGCTATATTTAAAACATTGTATGATGTTCATGCTGATAATAAGTAAGTCTCTTCAAGGGAAAGCGGACTGTGAGTGTGTTATTCATACGGTACTTGAGTGGGTTAAAGTGCTAGGGAATAACATGCATGTGTATACAGTACATCTTTCATACGGTACATTTGTGGTCTGTGTTTATGAGTGGGCGGCACGGTGGCGCAGTGGTAGCGCTGCTGCCTCGCAGTTAGGAGACCCAGGTTTGCTTCCCGGGTCCTCCCTGCGTGGAGTTTGCATGTTCTCCCCGTGCCTGCGTGGGTTTCCTCCGGGCGCTCCGGTTTCCTCCCACAATCCAAAGACATGCAGGTTAGGTGGATTGGCGATTCTAAATTGGCCCTAGTGTGTGCTTGGTGTGTGGGTGTGTTTGTGTGTGTCCTGCGGTGGGTTGGCACCCTGCCCAGGATTGGTCCCTGCCTTGTGCCCTGTGTTGGCTGGGATTGGCTCCAGCAGACCCCCGTGACCCTGTTTTCGGATTCAGCGGGTTAGAAAATGTGTATGAGTATCCTATATATAAAGGCGGTCGGGATTGTCCTTCCGTCCCGTGAGTGCCACGCAGGCGCGGAGTTTCACACGCCCCGTCCATTTTGCAACGCGCACAATGGGATTTGTACTTTCGTTTTTCAAGGTAAAAGATGATTTTCTACTCCAGACTGTGCGATATCATCTTCTTCTTTCTTACTATATAAAAGCGGTCGGGATTGTCCTTCCATCCCGTGAGTGGAAAGCGTAGCGGTATTCCGCTTCTCACAGACTACTATGAGTTCTGGTGCTCCCATCGTTCCCTTGCTTTTGTGCGCAAAGCGCTGGAAAAATAGACAAAATTATGTCTCTGGAAATAATTAATGTTGATGGAGTACAAATGCCTCACTGCGTAGTAAATATCAGGGGGGTTCAAAAGGGCGACCTCAATATAGAAAAAAAGTTTAAATTTCATCACAAAAATAACAGAAACTATGAGTATTAAAGTAATACCGCTCAAATGCAATATAACCAAATTAATGAGTTTGTATAAAATATCAAATTGATCTACATATTGAATTGCCTTAAGAAGTGGTCAACTTAAAAGTCGGTCACCTTAAAGGCGGGTCAGCCTAGTATCTATGAATATGTGTGTTAATCTTAAAGTACGACAGTAAACAATCACAGTAATGAACCTGATGCGGTCACTTACTCCTAAAGAAAATAGGTAAAGGGTAAGTAGAAGGAAAAATCACGATAATTCAATATTTTTTTTGGGAAAAGATGTAATGCTAAAAAAGCTACTATGTAAATCAAAATAATGAGTAGAATCCAAGATAACACCTTTTTACCACACCTCTGTTGACTATTAACTGAGAATAGACAGGTGAACACATTTGAGTTCAGCATGCAATGCAACAATAAGAGCTTAAGATTTATCTGTTTAGTTTCAAAACGTTTTCAGAAAACCACACAGTAATATCATGTATACAATTTGTCAACACACAAGGAGGTCCCATATGAGTAGATTTAAATTTCATATTCATATGAATATCATTAGCATAACAATGTATTTTCAGGCCATGCTTTTGAATTAACTGGCCAAGAGGTGACATTTAAACAACAGCAGACCTATCACAGAACCATGGGGAACATCGTATAACAAATGAGATGAAGCTGACCTGAAATTACCAGCAAACTGTTCCAGAGAACAAATGTATGACCTGAACTAGAACAGAGCTGAATTAGTGATACCGACTAGATTTTCCAGATGATCCAACAAGATCTTATGTCAAATACAACAGAAAGATCTAACAAAATAAGAATGTTAAGATATCCTGAAACTTCAGCTACCAGTAAATTGTTTATGTTTCCAAGTGGAATTTCAGTACTGTGTTTTGATCTGAAACAAATTATTAGATAAATGAGTTAGCAAATGTCTCAAAACAACATGTTCAAGGAATTTGAACAAAAATGGTAAGTTTGAGATAGGATGGAAGTTGCTATAGTATAAGGAATTTTGTCCAGGATTTTTAGGTACTGGAGTAATCACTGCAGTTTTTTAAAAAGCAGGAATAGTACCCATGAGGAAAGACTCATTAATAATGTGTTATTTGTGAACAAACATAAACTTGAACAGCAAGCCTTTTCTAGAAATGCAGGTACAAGATCAAGATGTGGCCATAAGCTCAGCAATTAATCTCTCCACCACAAGGGAAAAGTCTTACAACTGATTAGTTGTCAACACCAGAACTTAAGTAAAGGACAGTGCTCCGAATATGTAGATTATGCATTGCCTTGGAAAGCTCCATAAATGTATATTGTAGAGCTCTGCAGATACAGAATCCTGGTTATCAACAGGTAAAAGCAATCTGTTGAGGTTTGAAAACAAAAGTCCGGTGGGTAACATATATTAATAAATTCAATCACCTACCTCAATAATTAAATTCATTCAACCTCTTTATTATTTTATAACAGTCCATATTGTGTTATTTGTTTTTTTTTGGTACAAATAACACATTAAAAATAGATTTGCACATGTACAAATTTGAGACTTAGCTGAGGACACCTCACTTAAATAAGCGTTTTGCTACTTGAGGCCAAGTTGGCTCCACTAACAGCAAGTGTTTATTGTTAAGATGGGTTTGGGCAGTCCAGAATTATGCATGCATTTGTGATATATAAGCATCCATAAAGACCAGTCGTCAGTAGCATTAAACAGCGTACAAAATGCACAGAGGAGGGCATAATATCGGCATATTGAGTGCCTTTAAGTGTGATACAGTGTATGGTGCAACTTTAACTAATGCAATGTATGGTGTATTATTGGACAGCTTTGAACGGTTAGAGATTTCTATTTAATTGTAGTAAAATAGAAGAATAGGTAACGGAGGCAGTGTCGTTTTTTCCAGCAGTTGATCAAGAAATAATAGTTGATCTATAATTAGACAAAAAGACAATGTGTCTGCAACTAAGAAGGTTAGAGAGGATAGGAGGCAATCTTTAGCAGACCAAGGCCAGAGTATAATACAGTTATGAATTTTTGCATTGCAGAATTAAATGTTAATGTCATTGTTCACATTTAAATACGTTAATGTAATGTTATTCTGTTAACATCATTCTTGAAGCCCTTAAAACAAGTATTCAGCAGCAATTGAAAATTATATACAAGAACATATTTTAGAATTACTAGAATATACACTCACTTAAAGGATTATTAGGAACACCATACTAATACGGTGTTGACCCCCTTTCGACTTCAGAACTGCCTTAATTCTACGTGGCATTGATTCAACAAGGTGCTGAAAGCATTCTTTAGAAATGTTGGCCCATATTGATAGGATAGCATTTTGCAGTTGATGGAGATTTGTGGGATGCACGTCCAGGGCACGAAGCTCCCGTTCCACCACATCCCAAAGATGCTCTATTGGGTTGAGATCTGGTGACTGTGGGGGCCATTTTAGTACAGTGAACTCATTGTCATGTTCAAGAAACAAATTTGAAATGATTCGAGCTTTGTGACATGGTGCATTATCCTGCTGGAAGTAGCCATCAGAGGATGGGTACATGGTGGTCATGAAGGGATGGACATGGTCAGAAACAATGCTCAGGTAGCCTGTGGCATTTAAACGATGCCCAGTTGGCATTAAGGGGCCTAAAGTGTGCCAAGAAAACATCCCCCACACCATTACACCACCACCACCAGCCTGCACAGTGGTAACAAGGCATGATGGATCCATGTTCTCATTCTGTTTACACCAAATTCTGACTCCACCATTTGAATGTCTCAACAGAAATCGAGACTCATCAGACCAGGCAACATTTTTCCAGTTTTTAGCTGTCCAATTTTGGTGAGCTCGTGCAAATTGTAGCCTCTTTTTCCTATTTGTAGTGGAGATGAGTGGTACCCGCTGGGGTCTTCTGCTGTTGTAGCCCATCCGCCTCCAGGTTGTGCGTGTTGTGGCTTCACAAATGCTTTGCTGCATACCTTGGTTGTAACGAGTGGCTATTTCAGTCAAAGTTACTCTTCTGTCAGCTTGAATCAGTCGGCCCATTCTCCTCTGACCTCTAGCATCAACAAGGCATTTTCGCCCACAGGACTGCCGCATACTGGATGTTTTTCCCTTTTCACACCATTCTTTGTAAACCCTAGAAATGGTTGTGCGTTAAAATCCCAGTAACTGAGCAGATTGTGAAATACTCAGACCGGCCCGTCTGGCACCAACAACCATGCCACGCTCAAAATTGCTTAAATCACCTTTCTTTCCCATTCTGACATTCAGTTTGGAGTTCAGGAGATTGTCTTGACCAGGAACACACCCCTAAATGCATTGAAGCAACTTCCATGTGATTGGTTGATTAGATAATTGCATTAATTAAAAAATTGAACAGGTGTTCCTAATAATCCTTTAGGTGAGTGTACAGTACATTTATATACAAACATAAATTGCACACTTAGCAACCTAAAGAAAAGATGCAGCTTCTGCCTCTGGTGCAGTGCCCCAGTGCCACTCTTGCTGAAGGAGTTTGCCCTCATCAAAATATAAGATTGAACAGTACAACTGGTCATATAAGGTAAAGTTTTATTAAAAGGGCTGCATTGTCAATTGATGCTTTGAATGATTTGTGTTTCCCTAATTAATGGGACACTGTCGTTATTTGCACATGAGTATAGTCTGTTGAATCTATGATGTTTGGGAATCTTAACATTATCCATTGTCACTCATATGACTTTGAATAAAGGCATTTTACAGAGATTCACTTACCAAAAAAAAAAAGAAAAGTCAGTTTGATGGAAATGGTTTGCACACTGCTCAAGAGTTTCCTATAGCAAGTTGACTTTGCAATGTATGGCTTCAACTAATTGCATATAAAGTTGCTTTTTGCAGTGCTGTAGTTGTCAGGAAATGCCAAGGTGTGAGTGCTGTCTTTTAGCTGTTTGCTACAGACAATCAGAGTTCCTCATTCATTGGATTTTCAAGAAATTTACACGCCATGGATTATCCCACAGGGATTTTTTAAGCAAACTGAAATTTGATGCATTGAATGCAATTGTAAACATCTGTGTGAAAATCCTCATCATGACTATCAGACCAGACTTGACAAACTTTGTGTTTTTTAGTGCGATATCCTCAATTACAGGACATTTTATATTTTTAATGTTTTATGTATAGCAAAAAAATACAATATGGACTGTTACAAAATAATGAAGAGGTTGAATGCATTTAATGAATTAGAATTTATTTGAATTTCTTAATATTTGTTACTCTTTATTATTTTACAGTGTACATGCAAATACTATCTTGACATATCAAAAATGACAATTTCTTTGTAGTCCTTATTTGTGCTTAGGGTTTAGTAGCTCTTCGTAGTATGCGACAAGAGGAGCACACCAGGATTGATCCTGGAAAGCTCTAAGTGTGGCATTTTTTTCTTATCCTGTACATTGCACATCCCGGCACTGCTTTAATGTTAGAGGTTGGTTTACTAACTTAGAATTGGTGCGTTTTTTGTAACAAATGATTTTAACGTTATGGAACATAACATTTTTTTTTAATTATTACTCTGTTTTCCTTTTGTCTGTCGCTGAAGAAAGGAGGACGAATGGCATAATAATTAAATGTGTAATATCTTAATGATTCTTGTCATTTTTCAATGAACAGTGCATCTTTTAATGTTTTACCACTTTGAAACAAACATTAGATTTATTTAAACTATAGTGTAACTAAGAATGCAATAACATTAGACACTAAAAATTCTGCCCCGACAAAAATGTGGTAATGAATGACATCATTTAATGTTGTTAATTTTGAATCAGTATTTTAGGGCATAATGTTTTACCATTTTGTAACCAACATGCAAGTTTGATTTAAATAAGAATTTTTCCATTTGTATGCTACAAAAAGTTCCTGAAAGTTTCTCAGAGGTTTTGTTTCTCATCGACTGGGAGTATCATGAACTCTCAACCCACAACACTACTCTAGGCTTTACTTTTAGTCTGGTGCACGCTAGGCTAAGACATGGCACTTAGTTGCCTTGGTTTCCAGGCGCAACTTGCCCTAATCTTCTTTAGTAGAATTGAAACTGGCTCAAATAAGTACAGCAACTCGATCTAAGTGAGGCTTACTCACTAAGTGCACTTCATGGAATACCCCCTAGGAATTATCCTGTTCATTTGGAATTAAGCTGGTATAGTAAACATTCCTAGCCAATTGTAATGCCTCCTTGTACATAATAGCATGATGCTGATAATGCTACATATGAACTAACAAACCACTTCTTTTACAAAGAAAATGGGATGCTCAATAGCTTTCAGGGCATGGAGTTCTGTTGTGTAGCCAGGGTCAGATATTTTTTCCAGCTTTATTTACTCAATGCAACCTATAACATCCAAGTGAAAGATATCACAGCTATAGTTCAGAAATATTATAAAAAATCAAAATCTTATATATCTTTACTGACAACAAGAAGTACTAGGGTGTTGTACCGTGTTAGCCATTATGAATGTAGTGAGAAGTCAAGCAAAATGACACCTTTTATTGGCTAACTAAAAGATTACAATATGCAAGCTTTCGAGGCAAGTCAGGCCCCTTTTTCAGGCAAGATTTTGCTTGACTTCTCATGACAACAAGAAAGAAGTTGAAGAGGCAGTTTTTGTGTCATTGACACTCGATTGGAAATGGGTGCTGTTGTCATTGAACTCTGCTCTGTAATGATCATGTAGGGGTGGGCAATCTTTCCAAAAAATCATATCACAAACATTTTAACCCAAAATCATAATCCACAATCTGAATTGCGACCTATCTTTTCAATGTGGCATTCACTTAAGAGAACATCCGGACTCAAAACTCATTAAGTCCCAAGTTACACTTTATTTTAAATATCAAACAAAGTTGAATTAATTTGAGAGTAGATTACATAAGAAAATAATTCTAGCAATAATAAAATGTAAACAAGGGTAATTTTCACATTCTGACATTTTAACACATGAACATTCTTTAAAAAATTGTAATCAGCATCTAACAGATAACATAAATATAAACAATATAAACAAGTGCACTTTTAAAATTCTGTCAGTTTGAAGTTAGGATCAACAGCGACATAACCATTAAACAGATTTAAAAACAAAATGTATTTAAATGTAAACATTATAATTGCAAGAAGACTGTTTCACAATCATTCTAGGTAATAAGGTTAACATAATAAACTAAAATAGAGTAACAAACTGCTAAAATTAGAGGTAGAAAGGTAGATGATGAGGTATATGCAGGTGAAGAATGTCAAATGTTCAGTACCTTTCATTTTAAATACAGGTATAAACAACTTCACTATGCTATTAAACTAGCTAACTAAACTCCAGGCACTTTAGTTGCATATTTAAAACATGAACAGTTAGGTTGACATTATGTTTGCATTAGATGTAATGATTTTCTGCTTATACAATCACAGGTTTTTAGCAAGGAAGATCAATTGATCCACTGTATGGGGTTTCAGAGCAGCCCTTTGACTTGTGACAATATTGCCACCTGTGCTAAACACTCCTTCTGATGGTGCCCTGGTTGTTGGAATGCAAAGATACTTTTTTGCCAGGCATTCAGACTCAGGTACAGCTCGGATATTCGACTAGACCATAAGCCACTCGTCATTGCAACAAATTCACCGTTCTTTAATTGCTTCGCAACAATCCGTCAGCAGTTGCTATACATATGTGGAATGGCAGTATCAAAAAAATATTTGCAACTTGGAAAATCAAATCGCCCATCTAAAATGTGCATCAGTATCTTAAAACCAACATTGTCTACAGCTTTCAATGGTATCATATCCTTTGCTAGGTAGAATGTGACTGCCTAAGTCACCTCTTTACAGTTTTTTCTGCTTTTATCATATTTTTTGACTTCTCTAATGTGTCAGTAATCAACAGTTTATGCTTCATGACCACAGCTGAGTGGGGTTGTACTGACCAACCTGAAACAAAAGTGTCAACCGTTTTCTGACATGTAACTTTGCTTTTTCAGCATCTGACTATGCATAGCGGAACCACTGTCACACTACTGACGTTGAGTCCTTCTTTGGCACAATCTGCTTATCTGCCATGCATCTTGCGCTGTATGAACTGTTTTCAACTTCTTCACACAAGAAAGCCGTGGTGTGGGACACGTGATATAGTTTAGCCAATCATAATGGGGAAACATTCTATTGGTTTGTGGGCTTGGCACTGATCCATCAGTATCGAGTATTAGAAGAATTTAAAAGATCACGATCCGTACGATTAGCTTGAAAATTAGATTGTGGACGTCGTTAAGATCGATCACAATCTAAAATTGTCAGATCGCGTACCCCTAGATCACTGGTTTACTAAGTATCCCAAATCTAAATATTGCCCTTGGCATAACTCTGAGACCTGGTTAAAAACTAACATTTCAGAATAACACAGAACCAAGAAATGTTTGAATGAGAGCAAAATTAAAATTTTTCAATTGCCAGCTCAGTTTTAGGTTTAAAACTTTAAATGCATATTGTCTAAAGAGCAGAAAACTAATAATTGAGATGACCTTTTAAATGGTTTTGTATTAATGAGTTATGGTAGATGTTCTTACAGTATTTACAAAGTTGGGGCTATAGCAGTCATTGGCACACATCCCATTCTATCTTTACACCAGTTATAAAGATAGTTGTTATATTTATGTCTCCTGATCTTTCATCTGCTTATATGAACACCAGTAAACCCCCGATTCTCTAAAGAATCACAAATCCAAAAATGGCAATCACTTTCTGTTCCCTCCGATTTTTGGAGGGATGAAAAATGATGGAGGGTGGGAGCGTCCTGGGAAAGTTTTCATTTAATTAAATATATTTGTACTAAAATTAACCAATTTATTAAGACTAAAATTGAAATTTTGTTTATATTATTTAAGTCCAAAATGTCTTTGAGTTGCTGCACTTATAAGTAAAAAAATATCGGAGTGCAAAGGTTTAAATGAAGTAAATTGGAAACATAAGATTCATAAAATGGTAAATTCAAAATAGTTAATCACAAATTTCTATATCAACAACATTTTTGGTAAAGATGGTTTCCTGACCTTGAATTAGCTGTCTCTGGTATGAAGTACTTAAAACCTTCACTTTAACGTCACATGAACGCCAGACTCTTGAAAAGGCAACATAAAGTTGTCCATGTCGTTGATAAACAGCGTCATCTAGATCTAACACATAAATTTGGACAAATTTGCGGTCGTGATTTGGCTCAGGGTGCACTGTTCCAATCCGATGCAACACACAAAAGCAGTATGGGCCATTCCCAGGTGGTGGCTTGATATTTACTCTGGTAGATGCAAAAGCAAATTAACTATTGTAGCATCTAATGCACTCCAGAAAGCTTTTACTTTTGGGTACATCGTTAGTCAAAAGCTTTCGTAAATATTCAGGATATTCATCCAAAGGAGGCAGCTTAACTTGTCCCTTTTGAGAACAACGTGTAAACTCGTCAGTTGTATTGCCAGTTTTTTTTTCAAGGAAGTTAAGTGAATGACAATGACTGCAAATGACACTCATTAATCCAAATGAATTTTCATGAACAGTGGACTCATTATAGAATGTGTTCTCAGCTAACTGGCAGAATTGTTCAGCGGCTGTCCGTCGTTCCTCTCTTTCTTTGGCTTTTTCTTTGTTGGAATCCTAAACGTCTTAAACCTTCTAAATGACTTTCTAGCCTTTCTGCAGTTTCCTCTTATATTCTTTGTGATGAACAATTGCGCAAGCCTTCCAAATGCTTCTCCCGCTGTTCTGTTGTCTCGTTTGCACGCCTATCCGATACCTGAGCTCTTTCTTTTTGGAGCCGTGACTCCTTTGCTTCTGCTGTTTCAGAAGCTTGTTGTAGGCAGCTTCTTTCATTGTTTTTATCCATACGGGCTCGTTTTTGTATTTCCAATCGTTGAGCTCTTTCTTTTTGGTGCCGTGACTCCTTTGCTTCTGGTGTTTCAGAAGTGCGTTGTAGGCCCCTTCGTTTATTGTTTTTGTTTTTCTGTGGCTGTATCGTTAGCTAGAAGTCATTTGCTGTTAGGAATCATACTTACTTTTAACACTGAATTACCCTAATGTGATTCAAATATGCCACACTGACAGTTGCTACACTGACTGCTGGCACAGTGGATTCGAGCACACTGACTGCTGCCACTGTTTAGTGTAGTAGCTGCTGCCACTATGGAGTGGAGTACTGCTGGCACTGTGGAATGGGGTACTGCTGGCACTGTGGAGTGGAGTACTGCTGGCACTGTTGAGGCACACTGACTGCTGGCATTGGAAGCTTTACCTGAAGTTTATTTTTCAGGTTGTACTGTGTTGTTTGGGTGCCACCTACTGACTCTGGGAAACTGCTGGGTTTGACTCTGGGGCGCTGAGGCGCTGTGCGCGTGCGCTTTCGGTGCGTCTGGCCTCTGGCATCCGTGGATATATACAACCTTCATTTAGTAATATAGATTAGGACTTGGGTCCATACCTAAAGTGCTTACAGTACGGTTTCTCAACCCACTTCTGACTCCTGTTGTAATACAGTTGTACTTCATCTTTCGTATTTCATATTGAAGGAGTCTTTCATAATTTTTGACATGCCTACTTACAGTGGGGGCAACGTCAAACAGCCGCCTGGAGCATAACAGGTCCATGACAGGACCATGCACGATCCGTGCACGGAATGTGATCCCCGCGATGACGCAGTTAACGATGCCCTGCCCCATAAACGCCCCCATGCGCTTTCTAAAAAGATGGTTGCAATGCTGTATAATCCCGCCAGATGGAGCATTGACTGCTTCAGTTAACTGCAGTGTTCAGGAAGCCCTATACCGTATCTTTAATTTACTGTACAGGCAGTTCTTGTATTGTCAACATAGTTTCATAAATAGATGATGTGGTAAAAAAGGGAAAAACGATTAATAAAACAGATTTAAATCACTCAATACACAACCCATGATGCTCATGCTATTTTTAATTAAATAATTAATGAAACTACTTATTGCAATATTTTTCACGACATCCTTCCCAGATAGCACAGGTATGCGCGCGGAGCGTCTGCTAAAGAGCGTATCATCTGGTAAACATCGCGTTCGTTTTGAACAAACGCCCTCTGCCAGACATCTGCCAGATGAAAAAGATGACGTCGCATAGACGTCTCCACGACGTGTGTGTGCTATCTGGGTTAACAATCCTTAAAGACATGGTAACATCTGCAATTTATCTATACTGGTCGTTGTAGGTACGGAATACAAGTACGGGCTATGTACAGTATTTAACATTACGGTGTATTTTATCTATTTACATTCAATGCACTGGTAGATAATATTTTGCTGCAAAGTAAAGCTTAAATGTAACTTCTGCTTGGGTTTGGTTTTGTTATATTTTTGATGTTTTCGCTGATGTTTTTTTCGCTGATAGTCAAAAAATGGCATAACAAATCAATTAATGGCGCATAATATCTGGAACAAATATCTGTCCATACGGATCAGTATTTCTTTAGTCATTTAACCAGCATAACGTTCCCCCATCAAAGATCTGATGGGCCATTAATCACTTATCACAACTGTGAATAGATGCGGCAGCAGAGACAGATTAAATCCCCATAAACATTTACACTTGAAAACAATACTAACAGAACTAAACAGTTCCAGAGGGTTAGCGCCTGTTATCGCAGGACAGGAATCACCTACAGGATACTACTGTATTTTTCACTGCTTATATATTTTTGCCATAGTTTCATTTGGTTTTACGCAATTTCATATATTTGTGTGTGTGTGTGTGTGTGTATGTGTGTGTGCAAGAAAGAGTGAGAGAGAGAGCGCGTGTGCGAGAGAGGGCTTATATTGTGATTTGTCCACGGTTAAAGCCTGGCTTACTACTAATAATAAAAAACATTTCAATGTAACCCATGGGTCTCAATCACAAAATCAGCCAACACTGTAAACAGATGACACAACAAATTATATACTCTGAAACGTTCATTTGAACATTTAAAAATATATACAAAAACATAAATATAAAAACAATCAACTATTATTGTTAAAGTCAGTCCGTGGCTGTTCAGGATCAAGTTTACGGGGCTTCGTTTAACGTTGAAGCACTAACGGTTAAAGTGCCACCGGTGTGTCATAAAGTGATTTCTTCAAAACGTCGAATGTTATTTATTTGGCACGGACATGTCTGCATGCACTTTTTGTGGCATTACACATGTATTTTTTGAGCATGTCCGTGCCAAATAATTAACGCTGTTCGTTTTGAAAAATATTGCATTTCTCTCTATCCTGTGGTTTCTATTACACACCTAAATGAAAGAGACAATATATGTGAAAACATCATCGCACAAATGCAATATTATTTGAAAACAAACAGCGTCCGATCAGCTGTAAAAGTATGGCATTTCTAAATGTTTGTTTTTTTCAGTCTGATTCTCTCAGTCAGACTGTATATTTGTCTCTTATTCAGTGCACGCAAGAACATGCAGGTAGCTAGATGCCGTATGCCACAACATGCTGGCGGTGATCAACGCACATTTAAAAAAAAAGAAAGAGACAAATATATGTGACGTTTTGAAGAATTCATTTTATGACACGATTTACCTTTATTTATTTACTTACTTCCTAAAGCCTAAAGTCACAAGTAGTGTGCAGAGGGCATGCTCAAAACTGTGTGTAATGCCACGAAAAGTGCCTGCTGACACTTTAGTATGCAAGCAATGGTATGAGCATTCTTGCTCCGATGTAGAAGGGAGCTGAGTTTACCTCTGTTACAGCGCGTCTATGTGAAAACAGCAGTATCAGATGCGGGGGTGGGGTGTGTTTGGGCTTGTGAATGCGGCTGAGATAATAAAACTGACTAAAAAAAAAAACAAAGATAACCTTTACAAGAATCATAAACTACACCGGCTGTTACAGATGGAAATCAGATGTATGTTTTTATTCCAAAATAGTAAGAGTAAGAGCAGTTTACTTCTCAAAACGGAAAGGTGCAGGATCGAACTCGCGACCTTTTGAATCCCAGTCGGGGGCTGAGTCAATTGCGCCACAGAGGAAGTCTTAGTAATTATTGTCAAAGTCGCATGTTAAGGCGGCTTTTTGTTTCTGCAGTTATATTTTTGAATAAAAGCACAATTGTTGTGTTAGATTTGTACCTTCTGTGAAAATATTTCTGTTGATATTTGGACTTCAGGCTTCATACATTATATGGTTTATGCCTACATTTTGTCATCTACTACTAGAATATAAAAAACGTTTCTGTTTTAACAGTGTATTTACACAGATTACTGTAGAAACGGAACAGACATGAAATGCGTGTGTTCCAAACAACGATCTATTATTTCCACTCTAAAAATCTGCTTCACTCCCAGAAAATCAATCAAGGCATGAGCTGGGAGAAGTTTGTGCACGTTCGAAGTCAGTGGGGGATGGAATAGCCGGCTACTTGCAGCTTTTCTTTTATCAGCACATTTAGGTTAACAAAAGACGCTGGCGGAGAGGTGAGAACGGTTTTAAGAAGCGATTTAAGTTGGGACGGATTTACGAGTTTTTTCGTAGGCTCTGGTAATTCTAGTGGTAGGCAGCCATCTTAATCTCTGTAGTGCAGTTTGGTAGCGTCAGTTCGGCGGGGGAGGGGGTGGGTTGTTAAAATCACGTGATTGCAACTCAGTGCAGCTAAATTGCTGGCGTGTGTTAACGTGTTCTTGAGAATAAAGCGCCATCTAGTGGTGGAACCAGGTAAATGAACAAATAGGGCATGAATGGGCACGTTTACTGTGAAATCTTGACACGCCTTCTGTCAGTAGAGGGAGGGGGGTATCACGGCGTGCATAGGGCAGCCGTACGCCATTCACACGGCCGCGGCTATTTGACGTGGCTCCATCTGCACATCAGAATTCTGGCTAAACAGACCTATCAAAAATAGTAATATTTGTTAATGAAGTATATTTTTTTTCCTTTACATAAAATTTGTTGAAATGTGTATGTATATAGATAAATCAGGTCACCATATTTGTATAATTACATTTTTTATGCAGTATTGATTTGCATATGTGACACATTATAATGAAAGAAGAAATTGTAATAATAAACCCAATTGGGGAAAGTGTGTTTTATGGGCAGTAAAGATTATGAATTGTTTTGGTTTGTTGTTTTTAAATTGTTCCTTAGTTATAAGTTATTTATTAAATTATTTACTGTAAACAAAAACTGAAGTTGCTGTTTTAGGTTTTTTTTTTTTTTAATGTATTCTAGTCTCCAATCTTAACCTGTCATTACCATAAAGTGGTTTTCGTATCCCAGCAGCAATTTGTTTTTGTTTTTTCTGTTTTGTATTTCTTTTACAAAAATTGTTTTTGTCATAGCTTTTTTCATTTCTTGTGGTACATCATGCTATATATTTTTTTTTTCATGAAATATTGTTCTGATCATTGTGTATTTTTTTTCATCTAGACCAATATTTACAGGGTATACATTTCCAACATCCTTTAGTGCAGATTTCCACATGAAATCGATCTAATTAATCATGCAAGCCTATTTGTATGCATAACCAACCCCCCACCCACCAATGATGCATGACAGATGATGTTAAAACTATGTCAGATGCCACTGATTTTTTTTTTTTTATAGCTGATTTCTGTGTTTTAATTTTTTCCCCTCATGTTGCTGTGCTCATTTCTTCATGTCAAGCACGTGTCAGGGTTGAAAGCATTTGTCCCTAAATTTGTTCTGGTTTATAAGTACTTGGGGGCTGGGCTGAAAACAGGGAAGGAGAATAAGCACCAGCGGGGAGAGGGGGTGGAAGACAGGAAGACGCGGCTGCCTCTGCTTTTTTTTTTTTTTGACAGCCTGTTATGAAGGCGACTGGACTGTTTCTCTGTGCAAAGGGAGAAAAGGGGTTAGCATTGATTGGTTGTCAGAGGGAAGCCATTTCATTTGAGGATTGGACAAGAATCTGCGTCAATTTGCTGCCCGTCTCCAAGACATTGGTGATGCTGCCACCACAAGCTGCCTAGCGTCACGGCTCTATCACCCAGCGGGGTGTGGGCTGACTCTCCCCTTCCAGTTTGCACGACTGTTTTATTTATACACACTGAGAGAGAGAGAAAGAGATTGATTTCTCTCTGTATTTGTTTGTATATATGTGTATGTACTGTATATAGATTATTGTTTAGCTCTGTGATCTGGATGCTGCTGTTTAGGGCCCCTGTTTAGCACTGACTGACAGAATGATTTTTTGCAATCATTTAGGTGAATACAAGAAAGATGAACTCCTGGAAGCAGCAAGGTGAGTCCAATTTCCAATTATTTCAGCCTTCGCTAAATTGAATACAGAAATGCCTTGCAATGTAGGCTATTCAGAATGATAAGCATCTCAATGTAGACGTAGAGTTGTTTCTCCAGTGCTGCCGATCTTGCATGATTCACATCTCTCTTCCAATGTGCCTTTTCATGTATGTTAATTAATTGCACACTGCTGCATTGTATAGGATTGTGAGGCTGATTTTTAACTACAGATAATGCTTAAAGCCATCAGAGAATTTGAGTCAAGCAGTCTGTTCTCTTTTTCCCTCCCTAAATAATGCAGTGCTACAATATCCCCTTGCTGTTTTAATTGCCCTGCTGAGTCCTTATTTATCACATGTTCCCCTCTTGTGCTAGATTGTGTCAGTTACACCCTAGTTAATTAATTTAAAAATTCTGATGTTTAACATTTTTCATTTCCCTTAAAGAATTAAGGACTGTATTTTAAAGAAATAGTTAAATTAATTCAACAGGGTTAAAAATGTTAATTTAAAATGAATTCAACAAAGGTTAAGCTGTTTAATTGTCAAAAAAGACAGCTTATAATTGAACTAATTTTGTCCTATACTGTTGATATCTTTATCTTGGCTGATTTGTATTTGGGCCACATGCTGCTGAAATGCTCGTTTGCTTTTGCAATCTTCTATATAGTTCAAATAGTAGTGTGACTCCAACTTGAAGTGCAAGTTCTAGGAGTTTAATTAAACATTCTCCTTGCGTAGCCACTGTTGTATTGTTCGGTCAACGTATACATTAATATGAAGGACTAGGTCAGTTTCAGATTAGAAGTATAACATTCTTTCATTAGGAGAATATAGTATAGAATAATCCTATGTACGTTTTGGAAATAGTTACATTTACTTTGCTTTTGGGAAGTCTGTTCTGTGTGATGCTTTTCAGAATTAGGGTAGGTAATATATAAGTTTATTTTTGTGTTACTTGAACCTTGTCATTTTTTGTATGAATGTTGTGTTATAAAGAAGAAATAAATTTGGGGAATCATTTTAAATGACAGTACAGTGTGCTTGTAATTAATTCAGCTTTGTTTTTCACATTGATAATCATGCATGTTTCTAAAGTTTTAAGCACTAGCCTTTTTTCAGGTTTCCTCACAGTGTAGTGTTCAGACTATCTAATGTGCACTGCTGATCAGGTCATAAATTAGTTTGATTCGGTTTTATCATGCTGAGCATTTATTTGTTTATTTGCAATGGTTTATTTGTGCATCTGGTTTAACATCTACTGTATATATATTTTTATCCCATTGCAAAATAAATACAAATGTTTTCTTTGAGCAAAATCACCTTAGAAAGTATTATTGGTAAGCTGTCAGCTTTGTACCCAAAAATAAAGTATTTAATAACTGAACTACAGAATGGTATAATTTTAATCAAATAATATAATAAATATTTTCTGTTTGTTCTTTTACTATTTTGGTATTTTAACATACTTTGCTTTCTCTTTAATATATCAGCAATAATAATCTCATTTGATAGGTTTTTCACAGAAAATGTTAATCCATCCATCGTTCAAAAATTTTTCATGCCCTCTTAAGCCAGTTCTGATAACTACCATATGAAAATCCTGCTTTTATATCCTTGAGCAAGGCTGAAATTTAGTTGCCAAGAACTTTTTTTTTTATTAAGGCGAAATGCTTTTTTGTGTTGGTATGATAAATATCATCATTTTGTAAATTATTAACACTGTTTCTATTAGTAAAATAATGACTTCATATAATTCAGGACACCACAGGGCACCACATTTGGCAGGAACCCTCCCAAGATGAGATGCTAGCCAATCAGTGTCCATGCATACACACACTCTTACAGTTGGGTTAATTTAATTAAATTTTTCTTCGATTGTTATAAATCATAGTTAACGGCAAATTATTTATGCTGGAGTTTAAAATGAGCTAAATACCTTCTCTGAAACTTGGTTAAAATGCATTTTACTTTATTACTTGTAACACGGTAGTATGGTATCTGGAGCAATTGTTATAATGAATATGTTTCAGTCCCATGTATATGATCGTCATGTGGCTTATTAGTGTGATGAATGTTTCAAGAAAATGATAGTAATTTCCATTTTAAAGTAGTTAGTAGAAGAATAAGTAGTTTGGAAATTGGGACCCTGGGATAACTTTGGTTTTTAAATAGATTTTACCATATCAAGTACTTCCTTCAAGGTCAGGCAGTATTTAATTTACACCTTGGTGCACTTTTTTTAATAAGCTGTAGGCTTTGGCAATATTCTGACAAATTCACCAAAGGCTGCATAAATCTCAGATTTAACATTCTTGGCCTCTTGTCAATGAGTGATAGTCTCTCTTAGTTCATTGTAATGCAATGTCTGTTGTGTTTGGCTCTCCTTTTTTATTAAATACTTTCTTGCTGCAGGAGTGGAAATGAAGAAAAGCTCATGGCCTTGCTGACTCCACTGAATGTGAATTGTCATGCTAGCGATGGAAGAAAGGTAAGGCTGTTGCATGGCCTTTATAATGTACATGGCATTCTGCCTTTATTTTACATAATTTTGTGGCCCCTAAAAATTAACTTTATGCTTATATTTTAATAACTATTTTTCATCTTTAAAGATCAAGCATTATCAGTTAGAGTGTTAGCCCACATTCTGGCAATGTTGCACATATGTAGCAAAGAATTATATGTTAACAAATCATTTGGCAAAACCAGAATCCAAGTCTCTGATGTAGAGGAAGAGTTCATTAAACTGATTTGGTTTGAAGTATGAACATTGCATCTATGTTTAATTTTTTCACTAATGTAGAAAATACAATACATCTTAGAAAAGTTTTGGACTATTATAGTTTGGATTGATGTATCTGTAGCAATGTGCATGTCACTGAATGGAAGAAAGATGCATTTAAAAATATATTGTAGCTAACTTCTATGAGAAATAAAAATGTGTCTGGTTTTGTGAACAAGCTCAGTTTTGAATAATATATAATGATGAGAACCGATAGATACAGTATGTTCATTTGCTCCATATTTTCTGTCAGTTTGCAATCCTGTGCTGTCAGATGAAGCATAATGGGAGGTTATCTTCGTTAACACCATCTGGCAGAGTTTTTCCCTGTTCCCTGTTTCTTTTGAATTTGCTGTAGATTTTAAAATGATGCCACAGATAATTAAGCAAGAGCATGCATTAGTCTAGTATGAATGAAAAAGAAAAAATGTCAGCATTTACGGTAAATGTATGGTGTTCCAATATATATTGAAACATCTATTCTAAAGATTCAAGGGCATAGCCTGCAGTCTACCTATTCAAACATTGCTTTCTTTTTAACTTATATGCAACAAAAATTTTATGAAACTGGTTAATCAAGTGTGCAATATTATTATTTATACTCCTATATTATTTCATGAAATTGAATTGTTTTGCATTTAGAATTTTACAGTGAAGTTCCAAAATAAAGATCCATATACTGTCTTATGTGTAAAATATTTCCATTTAAAGGATTGTTTCACCCAGATTTTGTGGTGATTTTCTGATTTTGGAAAACATATCTGAGGGTGAACTGAAAGCTATGATTCCTTATCAGTAATTTACTGAATACTAACACAGTTTTTGGTGTCTTTGAGACAATGGTTGTCAATTTACCATACTATAAATATTATGCTTCAGTTTTCATATAATATCTTTATACCCATGTAAAGATGTGTATGTTAATAAAACTTTCTAATCTTAGTGTAAAATATAATTATAATAGGATTATATTATCAGGAATTGTTTCTGTTCAGTGTGGTTAGGGACCCCATTTTTATGTGTCTACAGCATAGATATTCCTTATCTGAAACAGAGAAGCAGTTTCTAGAAGTAAACTACTAAATACAAGATGCATTCATTACCTGAAATCATAGTTTCATAGTATTAAACTAATCAACTTATCTTTAACATTTCCCTCCAGTATCATTTGGAATAGGAGTCTCTTCATTCAGGCTTTGCTTTCACAAAATGAGAGGTCTGCCATTACCCATCTTTAACCATACCTATAAAAGAGTTTTTTATTTTCAAATTTACATTAAGATGGCCAGCCATAGTTAACCATAAACCTATTTTTGAAAGAGAAGTCAAATACCTACTGTGCTGCAAAGGATTTCTGCAAGACATTAGAGAAGTCGAACATAAAATGGCAACATTAACTTGCCACCTGCTTTCCTTTGAATAAAGTTGAAATTATTAAAAAAAAGGAGAAACACTATGTGACTAGGAAATGAAACTATACCCAAAGTGGCAGGAATATACATTGATCTTTTCACTCTTGCAGTTTGCAGTAGAGTCGAATAAATAAATTCTCATCTCATGGACCATTACATCACTTTTGCCTAGATTTAAATGTTTCACACAAGTTAAAATATGGGTCTAGTAATTTAGATCCTGACCCATGTAGCATTACTGTGTTGTGCAGAAATGCCATTTTGGTTATAGAAATTTGTATGTTTTTTAAAAAACCTTAATATAATTACCGTATTTACTCGTGTGCCATGAGCCATCGTGTAAGATGTGCACCCTAATTTTTACAAAGAAAATCGCGAAAATCATTTTTCCCCGTGTACGACGTGCGTAGTGGTTGTATAGGAAGCGTTTAGAGAGAGAGAGCACGAGCGAGCTAGCGAGAGAGAGAGAGAGCACAAGCAAGTGAGCGAGACAGAGAGTGCGAGCGAGAGAGCAAGCCCAAGCAGTTTTTTCGGGAAAATGACAAAAGAAATTAGACACTGCTACTGACACTGATACCAAGGATCTACCATTTCCAAAGAATGTCTTTGCAGGCATGTAGAAGGTTTATGTTTGCTGTTTTAATATTTTGATTGCTTTTAGCTTTTTCATAAATACCCTGTATTTTTTATATAAGTTTAATGAAGTAGTTTTTTTCTTTAATGATTTGTTTACAAGAAAGCAGTTAACAAAAGCATCCGATAATTTCTTCAGTATGTGTATTTTTGAAGAAAAACAAATGAAAGGCTAAAAAATAAAGCAATATGTGTTGGGATAAATGTTACAAGTAGCGGTGATTGCTTTGCAGTGCTACATATAGGAATATAGCTGAATAAAAGTTTGTCTTTGTATATAGTACTGATACAATCAGAACAATCCTTAGGAAAAATCTTAAATCTCTACTAACTTACAAATTCTTTTGCAAGTATTTATGAAGATAATAACTTAAGATGCCAATTGCAGAGTCCTGATATTTAGGTGTGATTGAGATTATTATGATGGAAGAAAGTCGACGTGCTATCGGGTCATATTATGAATGCATTAGATTTGTCAGAAATATAAATTAGTTGTTGTTTGACTGCTCAGTACCAAGCAGCAGTTAAGTAATATTAAAAAGCATTTGCCATTTAGCAAATGGTTACGAATGAATGTTTGATAAACCCAATTATACATAATGATTATTTTAATAATCTCTTTTTTTATTGAATGTATTTGATAAAAGATGCTGAATGCATATTAATAGTAGTGTTAAGGCTATACCACTCCTGAAAATAGATATAAGTAAAACTGGGCCTAAATCCAGCAAAAAATTTCAACACTGTAAATAATTATATAATGTACACACTTTAAACATGGTCTTAAGTTGAAAAATTCAGTTCACAATTGTGTGATATGATGTAGACAAAAATCTTTACGTGTTCCGATTTGAAGGTGAAAATAACATTTTTTTCATGTTCTAAGAATATTGTGAATGGCTGTCAAGATACTTAAAAAAAAATGTGGATGTAATTATTAATACTTTACATTTATGTAGCATTTTTCTTGCTACTCATATGCTTTTCATAGTGAGTGAGGAGCCATTTCAAACACTACTAATGTGTAGCACCCATCTGGATGATGTGACACATTGCTCTAATACACTCATCACAAATTAGCTGTTAGGTGGTGACGTGGTGAGAGATAGTTAGCCAATTAGAGACTGGGGGATTATTAGTGGGACAGAATGACCAGGCAATGGTGAGAAATTCAGCATGGACATCAAGATACATCCTACTGTTTACGAAGGATGACCAGGAATCTTTAATGACTACAGAGGGTCAGAACTTCAGTTTTACATCTTATCTAAAGGATGGCGTTATTTTTACAGCTTGGTGCATCACGGCACAGGGGCATTGGGGTCCACATTCAGACCACAGGGTAAGCGTCAACTTCTGGCCTCACCAGCACCTCTTCTAGAAGCAACCCATGCTTTTCCTAGATGGTCTCAATTCCAAGAACTGGCTAGGCCTGGACAAGCTTAGCTTCAGGTGGATCACCTGTTCTGAAGTGCAAGTGAAGTGTGGTTTGGCTGTCAACTGGACCAATTTATAGTCACCAATCCTTGTAAAAAGCACATCTTCATGACTGGAAGGAAACCACAGTAACTGGCGCAAAACCACCATAAGCACCAACTACATACTGGCAGTGATGGGAATTGTGCCTACTTCCAGTGCTCTATTTGTATATAAGCAAGTAATTTGTTTCATTCTTTTTAAACACACACTGCTCAACAGCACAGCATGCTATATAATAATTACAAATATAAAATGGTAAAAAAATGCAAAACCTATTGTGCTACATCTGCAAAATGTTTTGGGGTAGCATCTGTCATAAAAAAATACCATTTTATACTATGCTGCTACCGGATGGCCATATGTGCTCCCTAACATCAAATGTGCTGGACTGGTTTTCAAATCTGCAGTGCTTTCGATTTACTATTATTATTGTCTTAATCTGGGAATTCACTCCATGATGTTGTTGCTAAACACTCCTCACCTGTCATGAACTGTAGACATTCGAGTAACAAAGAAGCTCCCTCATTTCATTTAGCAATTTAAGGAGACTCACTCCTCATATTACCCAACCCAACCCATAACCAGGTAGCCTGCTACTATGTTTATTGTGCATGTTGTATCAATCAGGGTCTGTTACATTCAGTGTACAAGAGAAATGTCTTACTTGGGTCTGAGTTATAGAGGAGGACAATGATGCACAATGATTTGTGCATTACTATCTATTTTATCTATTTAACTAAAGCAACACTAGAGAAAGTCCAAAAGAGAGTGACTAGATTTGACTAGGAGAAATTTAAAGAGTTAAATCTTCATTTTAAAATAACAGAGATTAAAAGGTGAGATTAGTGAAATGTTTCAAACTATGATTGGAATTAGTTGCCTTAAATTCTTCAAGAAGAACAAGGGACATGATCGAAAACTTGCTAATGGAACATTTCATACAAATGTTAGCAAGTTTTTCTTAATTAAAACAACCACAGACATACACAAAAAATGAGCATGTAATGGGGAGTAGGATTTCAGGAGCTTCAGATCTAAATTTTACTTTGGAGAATCTAGGTGAATCAAATGGATAAGCTTGTCAGGCTGAAAGATCTGTTGTCACAATTGTTCTAATGAATGATCATCACTCTTTCACTCTATATGCTCCCATGCCCTTCATTTTTGATGAAGATGCCTATTCTCATCAGACACCTGCAAATAAAACAGTGACAAATATAAAACCAATATTGTTTTTTTTATAAAATAACACCATTGGTTACTTTGACGACTGGGAGATATATACAGTACTTCTTTCCATCAGCTTCGCTTCCATTCCCTGTAACCCATCACTCTAGGATGACTTCATCTGATCCAGTGTATATATTCACTATGACAGCAAGGCATAAATTATCTGACTTTATTGGTTCATTTTTAGTGTGCCTGTATGGTACTATTGTCAATTTTAATGGACTGATACAATGAATGAATTACCAGTTGAGGATAAAGATATACCATCATAAATAGTCGCTTGAAAGTTCAAATCATCATGGCAGTGGGAGTTCTCCTGGCTACGATACATTACAGAAAAATAAACAATGTACTATGACTTTCACTGTAAAGTAGATGAAGATACTGCAGAGGATGAAAGAGTTTATAAGTGGTCTTTGTCATTTTAAGAAAGAGATAGTGAGAAAACATAATGCTAATCAAAGATGCAGAACTCCAAGCAGCTACATGATTGTTAAGTGTTCTCAAAAACACTTTTAGCTTGGTCCATGTTTCATGCCAAAGCAATACAGAGAAAGAGTTAGACTTGAAAAGAAAGTTGAGTGTGGCTTATATAATTGCTTATAAAGAATTATAATTAAAAAATGATGCAGTGTGTGGCAAAGAATTGAAGAGTTAATAAGAGGACACATACTGAAAAAGGCGAGGAGGAGCAATTCTGTAGCTACAATAAGACAATGTAGTATATATGTTTTCAGTTATAGACAAAATGCAGTGGTGTATGGCACATACCTTTCTACAGGTACAGTAAAACCATAACAATCAGAGGTCATACACAATGAAGGAAATTAATCAGACAGTAAAAGAGAAGGTAAGACCTACAGTCATAGAGCAGAGGATACATGAGCATTTTTTCTGTTAATATTTCCTATTTTGATTATGTATAAGTGTGTGATTTTTTTTCTTCATCAAGCCTTGCTCCTTCATGATGTAAATAGATTTAATGTGTAGTTTAAATATTGCCCTCTTTATTTAAGTGATTGGCATGTCACAGTGTGTCTTGCTATCAAGCATTATAGTACAGCAAGGCAGTTAAATTTCCCATGCCAAATTATAGTTAATTCAATCATTGGTAAGATTGCTTTGTTTATACTCTTAGCATAAGTTAATGAAACAGTGGTTCATCGTTGACTTCTCTGCTATAATTCATAATGCCCCTGGCCTTACTATCTTGTTTCAAGGTTAAAGAAAATGTAGTTTTCATAATTATTTCTCTTCAAATTATACTTTGTTAGCATGATGAATTCTATCATTGCAAAATTCAAAAGTTTCTTGTCCTATGTATTCAAATTAATATTGCTTTAAGACATTTTTTACCTTATACACTTAATCTATAAAAAAGATTTTTATAGTAGTACTGTAGAGTAATTTAACAAAATAAGGTTAAAATGGCTGCCTATCCAAAATCATATTACAGTAGATTTACATCAAGCTAAAACCATTTCAGCTTTAGATTGAAGAGAAATAAATCGGTTTATTTCCTAGAAGTATATACTTTGTGTTTTTCTTTTTTAATTGTTTACGAAATAATGTGATAGAAATGGAGAATGCACATAGTAGAATGACATCATTTAAAATGATTTGAAATAAAAGATTTGAAAAACAGGTTTCTAATGTACTAGTATACTTTATCGTTCCATCAGCCTAAATGCTTTTTTTCCCTTCTTCTAGCATGGTTGTTAATTTTGTTACACTTGTAAACTTTGGTCAATCTATAAGTGCTTTCAGTAATAAAACTAAACTCTGTTAATTGATCAGCAGTCCGCTGCATCGTTTAGATTTAACAATAATATAATTTTCTCCTTTTTATAAATTAGTTGCAGACTCCTTAAAAGTTGCTCAAGGGACACACTTTAATTATTGTTTATCTTGTTCACGTGTCAACCAAATCATTTTCATGTTCTTTTTGAAAATATGATGCAGAATTTTTTGCATGATAGTTTTTGAGGAATTAAAAAGCTAATCCGTTTTGCCTAGATTCTAATTGGGGTTTAACTGAGATGTACAATGTATTACAGTGTAGCTCAATTTGCCCCACACTCCAGTGGACCACTCTTTGTACACTGTAATGAGTGCACTTGTTTTCCATTTTTAGCAAACTTAGATTTCAGAAACGGCAAAAAGAGAGGAAATATACTTTAGTAAAAGCTGTTAAATAAAACTAATTCAAATAAAATAAATATGGAAAAATACTGACTTGGTCGCAATGTTTACTTACTAAAAATTAAATTGTTGAAGTTTTATTTCAGATTTATTACATATGAACTGTAAATCACTTTGACCTGTTAATCAGATATTTACATTTTTCCACATCTTTCTAATTTATCTTTGGTGCTTTGCTTAAATTTCAAATTCCAGGTATAACCATTTGTCTTATTTACAGAAACATTTTTTTCTTATTATAAATTCTGAAAGGAGAGTGTTATTTTATAGAGAGAGGCTGATCCCAGACTTAAGAGTTCCTTGTTTATATTTTATTTTTATGTTGTCTTTTTAAATATTATTTTATGTTTTATTTAGTAATTACCTTATATTGTCTTCTGTTTATATATTTGTAGTGGCTCATTGCCCTTTATATGTTGAAACTAGAGGGTGGGGCCATCTGATGGTACAGCTGGGGAGACGGCCCAGTAACTCAGTAATTGTTGTTATTAATGCTTCTTTGTTTTGGCTCACTATTTTGTATTTATGTGATATTTGACAGCTTCTGTGGTTAATGGATAATTTGCTCTGATTAAGAAAATGATTTTGGGCTTCTGGGTTTTTTTTTTAATTAGCCTTTAGTTGAGTTCTTGTATCCAAACCTTTTTTTCATATTGATTGTGTCAGCGTTGCTTTTGATGTTTCTCTTTTTAATATTACATGCTTTTATTCAACTTGCCCTGTCTTGTTTGTCTGGGTCAAATTTTGCAATCAATTTTTACCCACTTTTACCAAACTGATTTCCTTCAAACTTTGCATGCACGCTAATCTCTGGTGACAATCCAATATTTCATAAGTTTTGAACTGGGATCTTTACGTTAATTACGCCAAATTTAAATTTCTCATTTCCTTATATTATACTTTTAGCAAATATCACATATACAGAGTTAGTCAAAATTATGTTAACACTAATGGTACTGCTATGTATATGCTTATATACAATTTTTGTGTACAGTTTATGTGCCACATATGATACATGTGATGAACATGATAGCGAACAGGTTGAGACATTCCTGTAAATCATCATGCACATATTAAGTATGTTTTGTGAATAAATTGTTTCTGACATTCAAATGTTAACATAATTTTGACTCACCCTGTATATTTTAGCCAACACAGATATATAAAAAATCAGCGATGTTAATCAAGTGGTTAGCGTGTTGGACTTTCAATTAAATGGTTCAAGGCCAATGTAACAAATAAAAAAATATATATCATTTTGATTAATCAATATTGAAGTTTTGTCAAATTACTTCAGTATGACAGTTAAGCAGCATTGGTCAAGTGGTTAGTGTGTTGGACGTTTAATCAAATGTTTGATGGTTCAAGGTCAATTTACTCAAAATATTTTTTTTTTCATTCTACCAATTTTTCATAATTTATATACAAAATTTTACGAAATACTCTTTCAGTGATTTGGTGAAATTGGCTCAGTGGATAAGAAAGGTTGAAAGTTCAGTTCTAAAATAGATAAACACATTTACAGTACTTCACACGTGTAAGGTTTCAGCATGGTTAGGATTTTCTGAAGTGAGAGAGAAATTAACATGAATGAATGTTACGTTTTGTAAGGTATCGTAGGTTTGATTCATCTCTGTCACTAATACAATTTCTGTCAAATCACCTTCCCACACAAGTTGAGGTTTTTGTAATGTGCCATAGACTGTGTGACATTAGGGTTGCTAAAAATATATTAAAAAACAGGGTTGGGGCTATTTACGAATTCAAATTGAAGTGGAATGCCAGGAAACAGAATTGAATTCAAATAAATTCCAATAAATTCCACTTTATAAGATAATTTGACTTGAGTTCCTAAATAGTCTACACTACATTAAATATTATGAATCACATAAATCATAATCATATATCAGAAATACAGGAGTAATCAAATCACAAATCACTGTTATAAATAAGAACTGAAATATGAAATTCTCATTTAAATGTGTCACTGCATATTAATGTCCCTTACATTTTCTTAAATTAGATTAAAACAGTGTTTTCCAGAATTCCATGCAAGTTTCATGATCTATAAGTAGTACTAGGGTGTTGTACCGTGTTAGCCATTATGAATGTAGAGAAAAGCCCAGCAAAATGACACCTTTTATTGGCTAACTAGTGTCATTTTGCTTGGCTTTCCTCCACATGACTCTATAAGTATAAATGAAAGCCAGTTAGGGCCCATGTTGAAAGTGCGAGATTGGAGATTTTCGATGAGTTTGTTTGGAAAGATTTTGATTGACTTTGGATTGCTCAAATTGCATGTCAGCATCTAGTTATTGCTGCCTCATCTGCTTCTTTTCAATATTTTTTACAAGATATTTAGGCCTGAGAGATGCAATCTTAGTGATACCAAATTTCAGGAAAAGTTGGTTGTTTTATGCAATAAAAAGTTAATATATGTGAATGAAATACATACTGTACTATTTTTCATACATTATTTAGCATTTGTAAGGCACCATGAATAAAGTTTGCATGTATGTCGCTACATGTAATCCCAAATAAATGCTCAGAAACGGCAATAAATGGATTTCGGCAGAATTCCATTTGAGTTTCCTGTAGTTGTTGCTGAATTTCCAATTCCAGTTAATTTTCCTTGTTTGAATTTGAAATGTTGACTTCATTCCTGAACTGACCTCAACCCTGTTGACAGAGATGGCAACAAGTGCATTATATGCAAGTACACCTAAAATGAGAAAATCTTTTTATTATAGCATTTACAATACTAATTTGCAGAACAGCATTTATAAAACCTTAATGCAACAAATGTTTCTGAATTAAAATAATATCGAAGGCAGTTTGCCTTTCCCAAATTTTTTTAGTAATTATTGGTATAGTGAGTAAAATTATGAACTGTACCCTTTCTTGGTATAGTGAGTGAAATTATGAACTGTACCCTTTCTAAGTGTTGCATGACAACCTTTGAGACAATGTTTTGGAGAGGCTATATAAAAAAATGTTAGTTTCAGCTGTATATAAAAGTGGGGATTCTCTGCTTTGTAGCAATATATATATGGCAGCTTTGTTTTCACTAAATACGTAGCCCAGTGCATCTACTATATTCTTTGACAATCTGTTTGTAAGATTTGTCTTCTTTCAGAAGAGCCCTACCACTAGCTTCTGAACTTGTCAATCCAGCTTTTTCATTATACAAAGCACTGCTTGTCTTTTTGACTTGCTTACTTCCTCTCCAGTGGAGGGGAAGTAGAGAAACCCCAAACAAAGATCTGCCAACATATCAAAAAAGTTTTATAACATAGAACATCAAATGGCTAGATCAGTTTTAAACATCACAGTGTCTCCTTTTTAGGCAGGTTGTCATGTTAGTTGGCTGGTTGCAGACTTATTCTGAGTTCAGTGGATGCATGTGGTAGCATATTTTGACAGGTAAACCTTTGGCTTGTAATATTGTAACAATTGAGGAGTGAGCAGGAGTAGAGTTCTGGAGTAGATTGTTCAATAAATATCAGTGAGATGGAGAAGCCCATTTATTTTATTACTAAAAGATGTTTGCATGAGGCAGTGGTGATGTTTGAATAATTTTTGTGGTGAACAGCACTGCAGTTACAATTGGCACAATAATTTGCACATACAGGCTATACATGGATGCAGTTACATTTATACAGATGTTCTGGTTTTCTTTTTTTCTTCTGAAAGAGAGGGAATTTTCAAGATATTTTTGTTTTACTGTAACATTGTAGCAGGGCATGGATTATAATTATACAGTGGAACCTCAGTTCACGAACGTCTCAGTACACGTACAACTCGGTTCACGACCAAAAAGTTTGCCAAACTTTTGCCTCGGTTCCTGACCACACACTCGGTATACGAACAAGCCAGTTTCCCTTTCGGTTTGTGCGCGCCAATGATTTCCGCATGTGTTGCATTGTTCTCGGTCAGATGTTAGTGCCTGCCTGCGCGTGCGTGCGTACCTGCCTGCCTGCTTGCTTGCGCGTGCGTGCCTGCCTGCCCACCTGCCTGCCTGCAAAAGAAACCCAAGAAATCGCAACAGAGAAAACCCCATGAAGGAAAACATCCCTCCATCGCGGAGCTGGACTTTACCTCAAAACTGTAACCTCCTCTCCACCCAGTTCCTCCTCACTTCACGCCAGAAAACTCATGCAAGGTTAGTTTTCTTGGTGGTTTATAGAGTTTGTATTACGGAGTTCAAAAGGTAATATTTCATTTAGAGAGAGAGAGAGAGAGAGAGAGAAAGAGAGAGAGAGGGGAGGCGGGGGCAGGTGGATGCTTGCTGCTGAGAGAGAGAACTCAAGCATGCTGCTGAGGGAGGGGAGTGGGTTAGGGAGGGCAGGTGGATGCTTGCTGCTGAGAGAGAGAGAGAGAGAACCTGCCCACTCGTGCAGGGAGCCTGGGTGTTTTGTGTCAGTGTTATTCAATGTTTTTACATTAGTTTACTATTACACTGTGCATGTATATTTACATACAGTTCGTACGGTCTGGAACGGATTCATTGTATTTACATACAATCCTTTGGGGGAAATTGCTTCGGTTCACGGCCAACTCGGTTTACGAGTTTTGGATTGAATTATGGTCGTGAACTGAGGTTCCACTGTATGTGTTTTACATTCAATGAAATAAGCTATGTTTTAAATGGCATTTCTTTTGTTTTGTTAACCCTTCACACTAAACCTTTAACACACTTGTTTTTCAGGTTGCTGCATGTAGTAGTACCATACATTAACTCAATTTCTTTATCATCTAGTTGTACTTTTTATGACTACCAACAAATGCCAGTCTGTTCTAACATCTAAGTTTTAAGCACAGCAATTTTTATTAACGAACAAACCCCAATTAAAACCAATTCAGAGTTTTAAGGGATCAGAAACTTTCCTGGCAACACTTTGTGCCAGGAATAAAACAGTCCTGGACAGGTCTCACACATCCACAGTCTCATTCTCACAATGATATTTTTGGAGTCTGTAGTTATCCTAACCTACACATCTTTGACAGTGTGGAAGGGTATCCAGAGAAAAATCCACAGACACAGGAGAACATACAAACTTGACACAGACAACGTCTGGGTGTGAAACTTGAACCCAAGACATGGGATCTGTAAAATGGCAGTATTAAAGACTGCATTACTGTATTCCCCTGAAGAAAACACAGTAATAAACATGAGAAAGTAGCATCTGGGATTATGTTTTTAATTGCTGGGTATTTCTACTCTTAGCCTAATATAACTACATCTTCATGGTTTTTGTTTACAAGTAAGGAACTGTTGAAATATCTACTGTCCCATCACAGCCATAAAAGGAATAATAAGGTGTGCTTCTGATATACCTCTTTCAGTACCATTGTTAGATTGAGTTGAGTCACTGCAGCATAAGTAATGTCAACCTCCAGTGATGCCTTTAATGAACCATCTGTTTCCATATAAAGGACCATTTTTGTGTGGCTCTTTTTTTTTGGAGAGTTTGATAAGGCTGTCACTGTTAAAAGTATTTAAATCCTCACCGAGTTTTTGCTTCCTGTTCTTGATACACTCTTGTCTACAAGTCTTGCACTCACTAACATATTATGCTCCAAGTATTTGTATCTTTAGAGTATTATGTACTGTATGAGGCTTTCATTGGTTGAGCAGACAACTTCATGAGAAGCGCAGTTAGACCTCAGAATAGCTACTTGGTTTGATACCAACTGCCCTCAACCATTTTGTTAACTTTCCTAATATATATGTATTAGTGTTACCCATTAACATTTCATCTGAAGTACATTTTCCTCAAAGCATTTTAGGGGTGGAATTTTCATATGTTTAAAGATAAAAGTAGTTGTGCAAATCTGTATTAAGATAGTACTAGTAACCATAATCACATAAGATACCAGTGGACATTTGATTTATTGTCTTACAGACCTGTCACATTCTTTTGTCTTAATAAACCATATCATCTGATATTACAGGTTAAAAATAAACTTTAAGTGACTTTACCTCTTTCTACCAGCATCCTTTCCTGGGACTAGAGATTTCCCGCTTTTATTCATTTTTGATATTTTAAGCTAATTGCCCATGCTTAGTGAAGTTATAGGGTAGATGTACTTGTATTCTGGCATTATGAAGCAATGGAAATTACTCCCTACATTTCAAGTTTCTATTTTGTTTAAGTGCTGGATTAGATTTAAGCATATTTTGCATTTTAAACCACTTTGTTAGGGTGTGTTGGGTCTGTGCTTGATTAATTTCATATTTGATCAAAATGTAATAATATACAAAGATCTTTCAAGATTCAGTACAGCACAGAAATTGATGATGACTTTATTCTTAACTTTTACTTCTAATTTAAAAACGTTAGTTATGAAAAAAGCAAATAGATAATATTGAACTTTTATGGCAGCAGTGTTACCTTCTCAATAAATTGATTGTGATTTCAAAGAATGGTTTAACAGTGCAAGGAAATATGTTTTTTTGTTAGTTGATCAACATATTTTTTAGAATCCACTGCAAAAAATGTCTGGATAATGTGCTGCCTTAAAAAATGTCAGAAAAATCATGATGTAGACATTTTCCTGTTAATGTTTTAGACATGTTGAGGTTAATATTATTTTTCATTAATATTTTTCATCCAGTTGTGCAGCTCATTTTTATTTTAAATATTTTAGTAATTTTTATTGTTACCAGTACTTGGTTCAGTATTGTTTATTATTATTTATAAACTGATTAAGAGCAAGTTGGCTTTTACCCTAGCAACTCCTTAGTTAGTGTTCTATGTACATATACTCTAAATAATATAAATATTTACTACGTACATGTGAATAATAAATATTCCGTAAATCTTTACTACTTGCATGAAAGCTGTTCCTCAGTTTTTGTTTGTTAATTTAGATCGCCTGTGTCAGCATCATAGGTACTTTTGAACCACAGGATTGAAGTAATTTTTATTGTAGTATCCTGTTTCCATGACAACTGGCAGCAGATAATTGTATTGTTGTCATGGTTACTGTGAAAATCTAGCAGTCTTTAAAAAAAAAAAAAGTGTAAGTGTTAATAAAGCTAAATACAATAACAGGTAGATAAATATAGATTTAAAAATTTAAATGCATCTTTGTTTGAAAGTCACCTTCACTCTGCTGCTATTGTCTTGTTCTCTCACACACAGCATTGCCAGATATGGGTTGGTTATGGCTTTCAGTTTAAATTTAGAGGGCTGTTATTGCATGCATTTGTATGTTCTGAGCTGTATTTCACTTTTCTTTTGATGATCATCACCAGTATATCTCTAGTCTCCTATTAACAAACAAGATACAATTTTTCAGTCCTGAAAGAATATGGTTCATTTTATGTGAATTAAAAATATAACACATTTGGATTTAGTGCTGTAATATAATATATTTAAAACGTTGGAGCCCTTTAAACTGCTAATAGATTAATTTATACACTTTTGTTTTCATTTGCTAGAATTTCAAAGATATTTAAGGTATTCACCTTCTTTCAATTAGCCTTTTTATAGGTCAAAATAAGTAAAATTGTCTTAATATCAGTCTATATTTCTGTATGTTGGACTTCAAGTTGCAGTGGTTTTTGTTGTAGTTTATTATAGTGCATAAGACAAGGCTTTACTTGATTGGCTTTGCACAAATAAATTCATTTCAATTGGAATGTGCATGCATTTTCCATTATAATTTGGTAATATTCCATTTTAAGTAATTGTTAACCTGTTCATGACAAATGATTTATTTACAGCATTTTTTCCCAAAGTCTTGCACATTTGTTTTAGAGCATACTGTGACATATGATATCATGGAGGAAGCCAAATGTAATCTAGCATAGTTTGTGGCATGTTGCTTTTAACTAAAATTTATATGACATGCCAAAATATTTTTAAGTACGTGTGTGTGCTTAAAATAAAAATTAAAAATAAAAATATGTCCTTTAAACTGAATATTTTGCACATCAAGAGTTCAACCCAGTTACTCTTGGGTGCCATTTCATTATGAGTTTTTTTTTTTATTTTAAACCAAGTAAAGTCTTAATTTTCTAAAGACTACTTTTTAAAGAATCTAGTAGACATTTCCATTACACTCTTAATTTGTAAATGGATCAAGGTGTTTACTTCAAATGACAAATATTTTAGTTTTTTGCTCACTTGCTTCTTGTGGAAAACATAGCCTATAAATTCCTACAGTTGTTATAGAATCATTTTGTAAAATTCTTGGAGGTTACTAAGAGGCTTATGTGTATAACGATTGTATGGTTTATACCTTTTGCTTTAGCTATTCAACAAATTATTTTAGTTTTGTTATTTACTTAAGCTTGAAGGCTCAATTTCAAATAGACAAAGAACAGAAGTGTTCAAAGATCAGGGGTGCTGGGATAGGTTTAATTTTAATGTATCAGGAGGCTCTACATGTACTTGCAACTGGTGTGCACCACAACCTTGATATATCATCATAGGCATATTTATCTAGGTTGTCTGCATATTGTTTAGTTAAAAGGAGCCCGCTAATTTACTTGGCACAATGCATGTTCTGAAAGCTTCACTTAATTTATTTTGCAGTTTCAGTTTCAGGATACTTCTCTGCAATCACCTCCTGATTTCTTGAATACTTTTAGTTCTTTATTTTGTAGCTTGTATAATGATGAATAATTATAAATTATATAGGTATGCAGTACTGTGTAAAGTAAAAACATGTTAGATTATTTTCTGGCCTACGTATGCTATCAGAAAAAGCTCTAGATAGGTTGAGACTCTTCAATCTTTTTGAGTTAATAACTTAATGCTATCATTTTTTTTGATTCTGGCAACATTGTCTATCAGTCAACATCACAAAAAATGCTGGTAAGTCGTGATTTTAAAAAAGTAAGCTCTTGGACTGCTGCACTTCTTTAATTATTTAATTCATATGTGAGCCTGCTAAGATTCCTTTAAGTCACATGATGGATTCAGTCTCCTTGCTGTACCCCGTGTACCAGTGGACCAGCTGCTTGTTTTGGGGAGTAGTGTTGAGAAAGGTGATTTGTAATGTAATTAAATACAAAAAAATAAGGTTATTTAAGGGGTGAAGCAGCTGGCTGTATCCCCCCCCCCTTCCTTTCCCCTCACTCCTGCTACACAGCTTGGCCACTTTTATACAGTTTGTTTGTATTAAAACAAATATGCATGCTCTTGGGCTGTTCTGCATTTTGTGAAAAAATTACAACACATTAACACTATCAGCAAAATAAAATTATACATACATTTTTTTACAAGAGTAAATCATTTTAAAAGTAATTATATATCCATGATGTAGTAAAATAGGTTCAGTCACCTTAAAAAGTAATCAGTTTGGGTTTATTAGTTTTCTAGGTTGCATACTGGTATTTGAGAGTAATAATGTTGTTTGTTTTCCCCCTCTTCACTGCCTAATATGGTAATTGAGTATTGAATTTCATACTAACATCTTCCTCTAATACTTGAAAAAAATAGCAAAATATTTGGGTAGTGTAAACAGTGTTTACTTCATGTTTTCACTAAGACATTTAAAGCAGTGTAATAAAATCACAGAAAACATTGAAATCCTTAAACACAAAGCTGCATGCCTTTTGGGTTATAAATTATTTACCCCAATGTTTCTTGTAATATTAATTCACACTACAGCTGACTCAGTTTAACATGGGTGTGGCATATTCAAGTAATTCCTTGTGATCTTGTTTAAAATAAGTTCTAAGTAAACTGTTCAGGAGGATAGACACATTGCATCAGGGCTGCGTAAACAAACCCAAATAAATCCTTACCAATGAATTATTGTGAGAAGTCCATGTAATAAATTGTCACTTATTTATATTTACTTGAAAACTTGGGGTGCCCTATCTTATTTCCTTTTTTCTTTTAACTTATTAATTTTTATTCATTCATAAACATAAAAATGCATTCTTCTTTTGGATATAGAAACCAGGTTAAGCCAGAATTATTGTTTTTTCTTTCTTTCTTTGGCTTACCCAAAATAAAAGGGGCGAAATGCAAATGTCACATCATAATTGTGAGCATTTCTGAACATGTCTTAATATTTTAGAATATCACTTTTTTGGCTTCTTAACTTATGTCTAAGTATAAATTAAGGCCTAGATTAATTTATAGTAAAATAAGATCTAGTAAATGAGTGCAATTGAATATAAAACATAACAGAATTATGAATTGTTAGAGCACATTTGCAAGGAATAACCAAATATAAAATTTGATCTGTGCCTTCAAGTGTTCTTTTCTTTTCAGATTCACTTGGGACATATATGAGGAGTGGAAAGTAGTAAATAGAAACAGTGTAGTGAGTGTAATGTCTACCACAACAGTAAAGCCAGGAGTAGGGCCAAGGAAGTACATTCTGTACCTAAAGCTGTGCAGATTGGATGGTGGATTATTAGTTCAAGCCAGTTCAATAAAGAAATTATATGAAGCCATTCTAGTATTTTGTTAAGTTAATTGTTGAAAGTAGTTTGTGCCTTTTATTCTTTATTTGCATTCCTTTATATTTTATTAATATCAGTACCATTCAGAACAATGACTTAACATGGTCTTGTTTGCTATACAGTTACGCTTAGTCCTTAAGGTGTTCATCTTAAATGTCTACAGCACTTTTTACAAAATATTCAAATCAAATGTTATACTTTAACACTCAGATCACAGCATGTTTTTTTATATATCTATCAGCATATGCATATTTTGTTTTTGTGGTTTTGTTTCGTTTGTGTTTGTCTCTGAAATAAATATTTTTGGTTTGCTGGAAGATTTTGTTGTAGTTTAAAGTTTTGAGAAGAGTTTGCCCTTTTCATGCTATCTGTACACTCAAAATTGATCTGTATACTTAAAAAAAATAAATAAATAAAAATTAAAGGCTTTTAGGGGTATTGACACAATGAATGAGGAGACCATTGTCCTCTACAAATATATTTTTATGTGCAGTTTCAGACTGTTTCAAGACCAAAAAGATAAGTGTTTTTTATATTTTGTTCATCACTCTTATGTTTTTCATGGCTGTTTTTTTCCTCTGGTAGTGAGGGAATCAAAAGATACTACTGTTTTTTTTTTTTGGTTTTTTTTTGTTACTTTGTAATACTACCTGTTTTCTCTTTCAGTCTACACCTCTGCATCTAGCTGCTGGATATAACAGAGTGAGAATCGTTCAGCTCCTTCTGCAGCATGGTGCTGATGTTCATGCTAAAGATAAAGGGTATATTTTTTAGATGCTTTTTATTCTATCACTTTTAAAAACTGTTTTTAGAAGATAAGACTTGTGACCACATGAGACATGTTTCATAAGACCGTGGATATGCCTTGATACACTTCTGTCCAGGTCATTGTAGGTATATTTTCATCTGTCATAGTGATTATTTAGTGCAGGTTGAGTATCCCTAATACCAAATGCTTGAATTTCAGAGTTTGGAATGTTTGCATATGCATAGTGAGATGTCTTGGGGACACCCTTGATCAAATAGGGAAATGCAGCCAAATCAGCTAAATAACGACTCACACGTATAATAAATAATATCACTGGGCCATTATTATAATGTACATTGACGTAAAACCATAGTAAACCTTAAAAGTGATGAATATGATGTATACAGTAGACTGTATTTTAAGAGGGACATTGTGTGTTTGTACTAAAGAACTTTTTTGGTTTTCATCAGTTTATATCAGCTACCTGTTGTCACCTCTCAGAGAACTGGCCAACAGGTTTAGGAATATCTCGGCCAATCTTAACTCTCTTATGCCCACTGTGCTGAAAGTCATTAAATGACAGATGTGGCACTGCGTTCAGTTTTTGAGTGGTGTCGGTGTGCATACGTAAAACATAACATTTTTTTGCCAATATAAAAAGGCTACCTGCAGCAGTTTATGATATTCCTAATATATTTGGAGCAATTTACTGAATAATACTACATTAAGGGCAGCTAGTGTGAATGATGCTGCTGGTGTTAACTGTAAGCAGATGCAAATCCATTAACACAATTAAGCTGCAATTTTAATGGTGTCGCTCAGCATTTTTGAACCTCTGCACAGGTGTTATTGTGTCGCTTTATGCGGGACTAAGTTCATTAACTGTGTTTTGTTGCTTAGGGGCACTCGATGCTTCATGGGAAACAAAACACCAAAGCCAACATACACAAGTATTTCTGATCATGTGTTGTTGCTTCATGGCACCCTGAAAGAATAAATCCATTTTGGATCTTCATATCTGTTACTCACATTCACTTTTTGCCATCTGTATTATTTCACACACAAATCCAAACAAAGTTTTATAAAAGAGACCCCTTGGTGTTGAAATTTCCATTTGTAGGGTCATGTCCAACATCTTGGATTTTGAAATTTCGAATTAGGGATACACAGCCTGTATAATAAAGCTCTAATATGTATACCATTATTTGTTTATTTTCCTCTAAACCATTTTAATATACATACTGGTTAATTCATTTCACATGTCGTACAGTGCATCTGGAAAGTATTCACAGCGCATCACTTTTTCCACATTTTGTTATGTTACAGCCTTATTTCAAATTCCTCAGAATTCTACACACAACACCCCATAATGACAACGTGAAAAAATTTTACTTGAGGTTTTTGCAAATTTATTAAAAATAAAAAAACTGAGAAATCACATATACATAAGTATTCACAGCCTTTGCTCAATACTTTGTCGATGCGCCTTTGGCAGCAATTACAGTCTCAAGTCTTTTTGAAGGTGTGCCAAGCT